>NW_024100413.1:2625000-2778019 GCF_016545835.1 Crotalus tigris | reverse complement strand
CTTGGGCTTGGGCTTGGGCTTGGGCTTGGGCTTGGGCTTGGGCTTGGGCTTGGGCTTGGGCTTGGGCTTGGGCTTGGGCTTGGGCTAGGGCTTGGGCTTGGGCTTGGGCTTGGGCTTGGGCTTGGGCTTGGGCTTGGGCTTGGGCTTGGGCTTGGGCTTGGGCTTGGGCTTGGGCTTGGGCTTGGGACGGTGGGACGGTGGGACGGTGGGACGGTGGGACGGTGGGACGGTGGGACGGTGGGACGGTGGGAGGGCTTGGGCTTGGGATGGTGGGATGGTGGGACGGTGGGATGGTGGGATGATGGGAGGGCTTGGGCTTGGGATGGTGGGATGGTGGGAGGGCTTGGGCTTGTGATGGTGGGATGGTGGGATGGCTTGGGCTTGGGATGGTGGGATGGTGGGAGGGCTTGGGCTTGGGATGGTGGGATGGTGGGAGGGCTTGGGCTTGGGATGGTGGGATGGTGGGATGTGCCTTACCTCCAGCATTTCTTACCTGTTGGTTGCCTCGCATTGCCACCATGCCATGTAAAGAAAGAAAGATAAAGATAGAGAAATACAGATAAAGAAAGAAAAAGAGAAAGAAAGAGAAAAAGAGAGAGAGGCAGAGGAAAGAAAAAGAGAGGAAAGATAGAAAGAGAAAGAGAGGAAAGAGAGAAAGAGAGGGAAGAGATGGAGAGGAAAGAGAGAAGAGAAGGAGAGGAAAGAGAAGTGAGAAACCGAAAGAGAGAGAGAAGAAAAATAGAAAGAGAGAAAGAGAGAGAGGAAAGAGTGAAAGAGAGAGGAAGGGGAGATGAAGGAGAAATAAAAAGAAAGAAAAAGAAAGAAAGAAAGAAAGTTGAGAAATAGAAAGAGAAGAAAAAGAGAAAGAGAGATAGAGAAATACAGATAGAGAAAGAAAGAGAAAGAAAGAGAGAAAGAGGAAAGAGAGAAAGGGAGGAAAGATAGAAAGAGAGGAAAGAGAGAAAGAGGGAAGAGATGGAGAGGAAAGAGAGAGAAAAGAAAGGGAGAGGAAAGAGAAGAGAGAAACAGAAAGAGGGAAAAGAGAGGAAGAAAAGAGAGAAAGAAAGATAGAAGGAGAGAGATAGAAAGAGATAGAAAAAGAGACATTGAGAAACAGAGTGAGAAAGAGAAAGAGAAAAATAGAGAAAGAAAAAGGGAGGGAGAGAAAGAGAATGATAAAGGGAGATAGAAAGAAAGAAAGAGAGAAAGAAAGAAAGACAAATAGAGAAAGAAAAAGAGAGAAAGATAAAGATAGAGAAATACAGATAAAGAAAGAAAGAAAAAGAGAAAGAAAGAGAAAAAGAGAGAGAGGCAGAGGAAAGAAAGAGAAAGAGAAAGATAGAAAGAGAAAGAGAGGAAAGAGAGAGAGGGAAGAGATGGAGAGGAAAGAGAGAAGAGAAAGGGAGAGGAAAGAGAAGTGAGAAACGAAAGAGAGAAGAAAAATAGAAAGAGAGAGAGAGGAAAGAGTGAAAGAGAGAGGAAGGGGAGATGAAGGAGAAATAAAAAGAAAGAAAAAGAAAGAAAGAAAGAGAAGGAAGGAAGGAAAGAAAGAAAGGATAAAAGGAACAAAAGCAAGAAAAAGAAAGAAGGGAAGTAGGAAAGAAAGAAAAATGAAAGAGATGGAAGGAAATAAAGAAAGAAAAAGAAAAGAGATGGAAGGAAATAAAGAAAAAGAGATAGAAAAAGAGAGACATTGAGAAATAGAGAGTGAGAAAGAGAGAAAGAAAGAAATAGAGAGGGAAAGAAAAAGGGAGAGAAAGAGAGAGAATGATAAAGGGAGATAGAAAGAAAGAGAAAGGAGAAAGAAAGGAGAGAAATAGAAAGAGAAGAAAAAGAGAAAGAGAGATAGAGAAATACAGATAGCGAAAGAAAGAGAAAGAAAGAGAGAAAGAGGAAAGAGAGAAAGGGAGGAAAGATAGAAAGAGAGGAAAGAGAAAGAGAGGGAAGAGATGGAGAGGAAAGAGAGAGAAAAGGGAGAGGAAAGAGAAGTGAGAAACAGAAAGAGGGAAAAGAGAGGAAGAAAAGAGAGAAAGAAAGATAGGAGAGAGATAGAAAGAGATAGAAAAAGAGACATTGAGAAACTGAGAGTGAGAAAGAGAAAGAGAAAAATAGAGAAAGAAAAAGGGAGGGAGAGAAAGAGAATGATAAAGGGAGATAGAAAGAAAGAGAGAAAGAAAGAAAGACAAATAGAGAAAGAAAAAGAGAGAAAGATAAAGATAGAGAAATACAGATAAAGAAAGAAAGAAAAAGAGAAAGAGAAAAAGAGAGGCAGAGGAAAGAAAGAGAAAGAGAGGAAAGATAGAGAAAGAGAGGAAAGAGAGAAAGAGAGGAAAGAGATGGAGAGGAAAGAGAGAAGAGAAGGAGAGGAAAGAGAAGTGAGAAACCGAAAGAGAGAGAGAAGAAAAATAGAAAGAGAGAAAGAGAGAGAGGAAAGAGTGAAAGAGAGAGGAAGGGGAGATGAAGGAGAAATAAAAAGAAAGAAAAAGAAAGAAAGAAAGAAAGAAGGAAGGAAGGAAAGAAAGGATAAAAGAAACAAAAGCAAGAAAAAGAAAGAAGGGAAGTAGGAAAGAAAGAAAAATGAAAGAGATGGAAGGAAATAAAGAAAGAAAAAGAAAAGAGATGGAAGGAAATAAAGAAAGAAAAAGAGATAGAAAAAGAGAGACATTGAGAAATAGAGAGTGAGAAAGAGAGAAAGAAAGAAATAGAGAGGGAAAGAAAAAGGGAGAGAGAGAAAGAGAGAGAATGATAAAGGGAGATAGAAAGAAAGAGAGAAAGGAGAGAAAGAAAGGAGAGAAATAGAAAGAGAAGAAAGAGAAAGAGAGATAGAGAAATACAGATAGAGAAAGAAAGAGAAAGAAAGAGAAAGAGGAAAGAGAGAAAGAGAGAGGAAAGATAGAAAGAGAGGAAAGAGAGAAAGAGGGAAGAGATGGAGAGGAAAAAGAGAGAAAAGAAAGGGAGAGGAAAGAGAAGAGAGAAACAGAAAGAGGGAAAAGAGAGGAAGAAAAGAGAGAAAGAAAGATAGAAGGAGAGAGATAGAAAGAGATAGAAAAAGAGACATTGAGAAACAGAGTGAGAAAGAGAAAGAAAAATAGAGAAAGAAAAAGGGAGGGAGAGAAAGAGAATGATAAAGGGAGATAGAAAGAAAGAAAGAGAGAAAGAAAGAAAGACAAATAGAGAAAGAAAAAGAGAGAAAGATAAAGATAGAGAAATACAGATAAAGAAAGAAAGAAAAAGAGAAAGAAAGAGAAAAAGAGAGAAAGAGAGGCAGAGGAAAGAAAGAGAAAGAGAGGAAAGATAGAAAGAGAAAGAGAGGAAAGAGAAAGAGAGGGAAGAGATGGAGAGGAAAGAGAGAGAAAAGGGAGAGGAAAGAGAAGAGAGAAACAGAAAGAGGGAAAAGAGAGGAAGAAAAGAGAGAAAGAAAGATAGAAGGAGAGAGATAGAAAGATAGAAAAAGAGACATTGAGAAACAGAGTGAGAAAGAGAAAGAGAAAAATAGAGAAAGAAAAAGGGAGGGAGAGAAAGAGAATGATAAAGGGAGATAGAAAGAAAGAAAGAGAGAAAGAAAGAAAGAAAAATAGAGAAAGAAAAAGAGAGAAAGATAAAGATAGAGAAATACAGATAAAGAACGAAAGAAAAAGAGAAAGAGAAAAAGAGAGAAAGAGAGGCAGAGGAAAGAAAGAGAAAGAGAGGAAAGAGAAAGAGAGGAAAGAGAAAGAGAGGGAAGAGATGGAGAGGAAAGAGAGAAGAGAAAGGGAGAGGAAAGAGAAGTGAGAAACAGAAAGAGAGAGAGAAGAAAAATAGAAAGAGAGAAAGAGAGAGAGGAAAGAGTGAAAGAGAGAGGAAGGGGAGATGAAGGAGAAATAAATAAAAAGAAAGAAAGAAAGAAAGAAAGAAAGAAAGAAAGCAAAAAGAAAGGAAGGATAAAAGGAACAAAAGCAAAAAAGAAAGAAGGGAAGTAAGAAAAAAAGAAAATTGAAAGAGATGGAAGGAAATAAAGAAAAAGAAAAGAGATAAGGAAGGATAAAAGGAAGAAAAGAAAGAAAGAGAAAGGGGAGAAAGGAAGGAAAGAAAAAGGAAAGAATGAAAGAAAAACAAGGAAAGAAAAGAAAGAAAAGGAAAAATGAAAGAGATGGAAGGAAGAAAGGACAGAAAGAAAGAAAAAGAGAAAGAAGAAAGAGAAGAAGGAAAGGAAGAAAGAAAGAAAGAAAGAAAGAAAGAAAGGAAGAAAGCAAAGAAAAAAGCAGGAAAGGGAGGAAAGAAAGAAAAATGAAAGAGATGGAAAGAAAGAAAGAAAAAGAAAAGAGAAGAAAGAGAAGGAAAGAAAAAATAGAATGAGGAAAGGATGGATAAAAGGAAGGAAAAAAGGAAAAAGAAAGGAAAAAAGAAGCAAGTAGATAAAACAGCAAGAAAAGGAAGAAAGGAAGGAAATAAAGAAAAAAGATGGAAAGAAGGTAGGAATGAAAGAAAGAAGAGAAAAGGAAGGGAAAAAGGAAAGAAAGAGAAAGAAGAAAGGGAGGAAGGAAAAAAGAAAGAAAAAGAAAGCAAAGAAAAAAGGAGGAAAGGAAGAAAGGAAGGAAGGAAAGAAAAGTGAAAGAGATGGAAAGAAAGAAAAAAGAAAAGGGAAGAAAAGAAGGAAGGAAAGAAAAAAAACGAGAGATGGAAGGAAGAAAGGACAGAAAGAAAGAAAAAGAGAAGAAGGAAAGAAAGAGGAAGAAAGCAAAAAAAAGCAGGAAAGGAAGAAAGAAAAATGAAAGAGATGGAAAGAAAGAAAGAAAGAAAGAAAGAAAGAAAGAAAGAAAGAAAGAAAGAAAGAAAGAAAAGAATGAGAGCCCAAGCCCAAGCTTGGGTTTGGGCTGTGCCATGTGCCTTACCTCCAACATTTCTTACCTGTTGGTTGCCTTGCCTTCGTGCCGTGCGGTGCAAAAAAAGAACTACAAACTATACAAATTACCTTCCCTTAAATATTCCACCATTAAAAAAAGACCTCTGCATTTTCAGATGCCACAACTTCAAAGTTACAAAGTTACAAAGTTACAAAGTTACACAGTTACAAGCCCAAGCCCAAGCCCAAGGTTCTCCCTCCCTCCCGTTGCGTTGCCGTGCCCAAGATAGGACAGGCTAGGTTGGTCAGTTTGGGGGCAAAGTCATCAGAATGCAGCCTTACGTCGACCTTACTCTTTTCTAAGTAGAAAATTTGCAAAAGAGCCTTTTTCCCGTGCCAGGGCGACGTAATGCTGTAGCCAGAAGCAGCTTGGCACGCAGGCTTTGCAATAGGCTTTATGTAGGGACCGGATGCCCTGGTCCCTGCACCGTTCCAGGCTGAGTGTTGAAATCAGAACTTTGATTGAAGAATCAGTCAGAGGCCAACATAACCAGCCCTGGGAGCCTGGGAACCAGCATTAACGTTTGTAAAGTGAGGCTTACCTATAGTGTATAGCCTTACAATTGCACACCAAGTGTATTTATCTTCCAGGATCACAACAAAGAATATAATAATAATAATAACATTGAAAACACCTTGGAGGTCATCTGGTCCAACCCCCTGCTCAGGCAGGAAACCTTATACCATTTTGGACAAATGGCTGTCCAGTCTCTTCTTAAAAACTTCCAGTGTTGGAGCATTTACAGCTTCTGGAGGTAGGTGGTTCCACTGGCCAATTGTTCTCACTGTCAGGAAGTTTCTCCTTAGTTCTAGTTTGCCTCTCTCCTTGATGAGTTTCCATCGTTGCTTCTTATCCTGCCTTCAGGGGCTTTGGAGAACAGCTTGACTGCCTCTTCTTTGGGGCAACCCCTGAGATCTTGGAAGACTGTTTTAATGTCGCCCCCCCCCCAATCCTTCTCTTCTTTAAACCGTTCCTCATATGTTTTAGCCTCCAGTCCCCTAATCATCTTTGTTGCTCTTCTCCCTCCCTTGCCTTCGTGCCGTGCAAAAAAAGAACTATAAATTATACAAATTAGCTTCTCTTAAATATTCCACCATTAAAAAAAATCTTCTGCATTTTCATATGCCACAACTTGAAACTCACAAAAGCACTCTCCATCTCCCTCCCTTCCTCCCCCCTCCGCATGTCTTACATCCAGCTGATATTGCATTTCTTGCCTGTTGGTTGCCTTGCGTTGCCTTCGTGCCGTGTCGGGTAAAAAAAGAACTACAAACTATAGAAATTAGCTTCTCTTAAATATTCCGTTTTCAGATCCCACAACTTCAAACTCACAAAAGCACTCTCCATTTCCCCCCCTTCCTCCCCCCCCAGACTGCATTTCTTGTCTGTTGGTTGCCTTGCCTTGCCTTCGTTCCGTGCGGTGCAAAAAAAGAACTATAAATTATACAAATTAGCTTCTCTTAAATATTCCACCATTAAAAAAAACTTCTGCATTTTCAGATCCCACAACTTCAAACTTACAAAAGCATTCTCCATTTCCCCCCCTTTCTCCCCCCTCCGCATGTCTTACGTCCAGCTGATATTGCATTTCTTGCCTGTTGGTTGCCTTGCGTTGCCTTCGTGCCGTGCCGTGTAAAAAAAGAACTACAAAGTGTAGAAATTAGCTTCTCTTAAATATTCCGTTTTCAGATCCCACAACTTCAAACTCACAAAAGAACTCTCCATTTCCCCCCCTTCCTCCCCCCTCCGCATGTCTTACGTCCAGCTGATATTGCATTTCTTGCCTGTTGGTTGCCTTGCGTTGCCTTCGTGCCGTGCCGTGTAAAAAAAGAACTACAAAGTGTAGAAATTAGCTTCTCTTAAATATTCCGTTTTCAGATCCCACAACTTCAAACTCACAAAAGCACTCTCCATTTCCCCCCCTTCGTCCCCCCCAGACTGCATTTATTGCTTGTTGGTTGCTTTGCGTTGCCTTCGTGCCGTGCCGTGTAAAAAAAGAACTACAAAGTGTAGAAATTAGCTTCTCTTAAATATTCCGTTTTCAGATCCCACAACTTCAAACTCACAAAAGCACTCTCCATTTCCCCCCCTTCCTCCCCCCTCCGCATGTCTTACGTCCAGCTGATATTGCATTTCTTGCCTGTTGGTTGCCTTGCGTTGCCTTCGTGCCGTGCCGTGCCGTGCCGTGTAAAAAAAGAACTACAAAGTGTAGAAATTAGCTTCTCTTAAAAATTCCGTTTTCAGATCCCATAACTTCAAACTCACAAAAGCACTCTCCATTTCCCCCCTTTCCTCCCCCCCAGACTGCATTTCTTGTCTGTTGGTTGCCTTGCCTTGCCTTCGTGCCGTGCGGTGCAAAAAAAGAACTATAAATTATACAAATTAGCTTCTCTTAAATATTCCACCATTAAAAAAAAATTTCTGCATTTTCAGATCCCACAACTTCAAACGCACAAAAGCACTCTCCATTTCCCCCCCTTCCTCCCCCCCCCCAGACTGCATTTCTTGTCTGTTGGTTGCCTTGCCTTGCCTTCGTGTCGTGCGGTGCAAAAAAAGTACTACAAACTATACAAATTACCTTCCCTTAAATATTCCACCATTAAAAAAAGACCTCTGCATTTTCAGATCCCACAACGTCAAACTCACAAAAGCACTCTCCATCTCCCTCCCTTCCTCCCCCCCCCCAGTGCCTTACCTCCAGCCGATACTGCATTTCTTGCCTGTTGGCTGCGTTTCGTTGCGTTGCCCAGCGTTGCGTTGCCACCAGTTGTACATCGCCTCACAAGCTGCCGGCTTCCTTGCCGGCTTGCCTAATTATATACCCAAGGCTGTTGCTGTCTCCGCCCCCTCCTACTACGCTTGCCTTAGCAGGGCTGCTACTACCTGCCCCAGGTGGTATGCATACCCACCTGTTAATCATAATAGAGTGACGGGAGACCCGGGGGCTGCAGAACAGGTATGGAAGCAGGAAACCCGTTTCTCAAAGCCTTAAACCGAGTTAAAAAGGTCGATGATGGCCTCGGTGCTAATGGTACGGGACAGAAAACTTCGCCCACCTGTGGTCAAGGCAGGAACAGCAGCCCCACGAGGAAATAAACGTTACCCCAAAGAGGGCAAAAAAAGCCAGGGTTACCCAAGATAGGACAGGCTGTGTGGATCAAAGTCATCAGAATGCAAAGTTTCTTAACTAGAACAATTGCAAAGAGCCTTTTTGCCTACACCCCTGCCTGCTTTGCAGGCCCTGGGCCTCCCGTTGTTCTATTAATACAAATAACAGGGCTTCTCATAATAAAGATGCAGAATAATAACCTTAAAATCCCATTGTATGCAGCCTTACTCTTTTCTAACCCCCAAAGTGGGCCAAAAGTCTGGCCCTAATATTTCCTTAGCCCAAAGAGGGCAAAAAAGTCAGGCTTTCCCAAGATAGGACAGGCTAGGTTGGTCAGTTTGGGGGCAAAGTCATCAGAATGCAGCCTTACGTCGTCTTTACTCTTTTCTAACTAGAAAATGTGCAAAGAGCCTTTTTCCCTGGCAGCGTGCCAGGGCAACGTAATGCTATAGCCAGAACCAGCTGGGGATGCAGGCTTTGCAATAGGCTTTATGTAGGGACCGGATGCCCTGGTCCCTGCACGGTTCCAGGTTGAGTGTTGAAATCAGAACTTTGATTGAAGAATCAGTCAGAGGCCAACATAACCAGCCCTGGGAGCCTGGGAACCAGCATTAACGCTCGTAAAGTGAGGCTTACCTATAGTGTATAGCTTTACAATTGCACACCAAGTGTATTTATCTTCCAGGATCACAACAAAGAAGAGACAAAAAAAGTAGCCTTTTTTATTTTGTACATTAAAGTTTTTGTTTTAATTAGTGTCATACTTGGCACAGTGCCAAGGGGACAACATCATCTTTTTATTTCTGGGGCAAGCCTTGGCTTTTGGGCTTATTCTTCTGAGGAGCTTGTGCTGATACCGCTGCTGCTAAGGTATCCCCCCAAAAGAAAAGGAGATCAAAGCACCATTAGCAAAACGAAAAGTTTACTGAAGAAAACAAACAAATAAAAAGAATAAAAACAAACAAATAAAAAGAATACATTTTCATTTTGAAGCCGACATTGACTTTTACATAATTCCAATTACAATTATTTCAAACATTTGTTTGGGAGCAATAAAGGAGAATCATTGTACCTCTGGGTTCGAATGTGGGATCCTTGGTGCTCTCTGAGCTTGCTTTTTTTCTTGTAGATGTTTCATGACCCAGCTAGGGAACATCATTAGTGCTAGAAGAGAGTGCACTTTCCTCCGTTGGGAGTTTCTTGATAGAGTGAAAAGAACTCCGTATGAAGTAATACCAAGTCGGACAAGGCACAAAGGGAAGACAGTAGAGGAGGGGATCAAGTATGAAATTAATCTCGAGGGGAAGGAAGGAAGGAGGGAAGGAAGGAAGGAAGTAGATAGGTAGGTAGGGAAAGAAAGAAAGAATGAAAGAAAGAAAGAAAGAGAAAGATAGAATGAAAGAAAAGGGGAAAGAAAGAAATTAAGAAAGATAGAATGAAAGAAAGAGGAAGAAGGAAGGAAAGAATGAAAAAGCAAGGAAAGAAAGATAGAGAAGGAAGGAAGGAAAGAAAGAAAAAGAAAGAAAGAATGAAAGAAAAGGGGAAAGAAAGATAGATAGATAGATAGAATGAAAGAAAGAAAGAAAGGAAGAAGGAAGAATGAAAAAGAAAGGAAAGAAAGGAAGGAAGGAAAGAAAGAAAAAAGAGAGAAAGAAAAAGAAAGAGAGAAAGAAAGAGGGGGAGGGAAAGGAAGAAAAGAAAGAAAAAGAAAGATAGAGTGAAAGAAAGGGGAAGAAGGAAGGAAGGAATGAAAATACAAGGAAAGAAAAAGAGAAGGAAGGAAACAAAGAAAGAGAAAGAAAATAAGGAAAGAAAGAAAAATAAATAAAGAAAGAAAGGGGAAGAAGAAAGGAAAGAATGAAAAGGCAAAGAAAGAAAGAAAGATAGAGAAGGAAGGAAACAAGGAAAGAAAGAGAGAAAGAAAAATAAGGAAAAAGAAAGAAAGAAAGAAAGAAAGAAAGAAAGAAAGAAAGAAAGAAAGAAAGAAAGAAAGGAAGGAAGGAAGGAAGATTAAGGTAGGAAGGAGGGAGGGAGGATGGAAGGAGGAAAGGAAGGGTCAGGAAAGGAAGGAAAGAAGGAAGGAAAGAAAGAAGGAACAAAAAGAGGTAGGGAGGTGAGGAAAGAAGGGAAGGAGGGAGGAAGGCAGGGTGAGGGAAGGAAGGAATTAAGGAAGGAAGGAAAGTTGGAGCAAATGCAGAAAACAGCTGATCTCAGACCATCGATTATACAGGACATCAACTTCCCCATCAATCAATTAATTAATTGTGCCCAAGATCCAAAGGACAGATTCCTTGGTTGGGAGTCAGCTTACTGCTTCCCACCAGATATTTTACACTATGCACAAACCTCTTAGCCCGTTCAGCACCATCTGCTTTCCAGTCCCTTTGAGGCAGGTTTGCACGCACACACGCACACACACAGCCATCCCTTTGTACACACGATGGATGGAATGATTCAGCTTGCATTTTGAGCAATTCACCCCCTCTCCACCACATCTTATTGCTCACATATTCTTAAAAAGTGAAACCAAAAATAAAGTGCTGCTGGGTTAAGCTTTTTGGGTACTTGGAAGAAGTTCTAACAGCAGCCGTCAGCTTATATTGACGGCCTTTTGAGGCTGAGGGAATCAACTGAGAAGTTCTCAGGGTTAAGGCGAAGACTTAAGGAGGGTGGGCTGGCTGAGGAATGCTGGCAATTGAAGTCCACAAGACTTCACGGGGCTAAGGTTGAACACCCCATCCCTGATTTAAGGTGAATGGATGGATGGGCCAACTCCATTGGAAGAACGCTCCATGCTGGAAGATGGCCAAAGTTAAAATACAAAGCTTTAAAGGGGAATATTGATAGCTCAGGGTTGAACTGTGGGGTCCTTGGTGCTCTCTGAGCTTGGTGCTTTTCTTGCAGATGTTTCAGGACCCAACTAGTCAAGTACTGATGACGTTACCTAGTTAGGTCATGAAACGTCTGCAAGAAAACCACCAAGCTCAGAGAGCAACATGGTCCCCTCAATGCAAACCTTCCCTAGAACATATTTGAACAAGGCAAGCATCTCGGTTTTTCTATCCTCCCCTATCTAGCCCAACATTGCCTCTTGTGCCAAAGCTGCCTATTATTTATTTATTATTATTATTATTATTATTATTATTATTATTATTAACATTATTAAGATCAATGTCCCTGAGAGGAAGCTACAAAGTCAAGGTCAAAAAGAAAAAAAAGCAGAAGTCACCCCAATGGTTCAGGTCAGGGAGCAAAATACAGGAAGCACGGTTGCAAAAGGCTACTTCCTCCAAACACTGGAGGTTACATGATTCTCCCTTCTCAACTAAGCCTTGTTCTTTGGCACATAAAACCCAACCCTAGTGTCCAGAGTCGAACAGGCAAGCCACTCGGTCCATTTTATTGGTCCCCGTTCCATTCAATCTCGTGGTCCATCCTCATCAGAAGAGATGAGATGTCCTGGGATTCCTCGCTTTTTTTAGGGCCCAACGGAGAGATTGATTCATCTGTTCGGTGGTGAACTTCATGTCTTTAGCAGCTTCCACAGCCCGGCTTAAAGTCCAGTTCAAGTCTTCCAAACTGGCGGAGGGGAAGCAAGAGGGATGATCCCGGAGACGCTGCCATGATGTTTTCCACTCTGGGGCTTGCCGTCTGCTGGAATTGTAAGCTGGGAGAGCTGCCGAGGAGCAGATTGAGGTAGTCAGCGGTGGCGGAGAATAGCTGTCCAGAAGGAAAGAGAAATGGAGAGGTCAGACAACTGTCGCAGCAAATGTTTGGACCCAGCTAAACCTCGGCTGATCCTTGGAAAAGCTAAGCAGAGGTGGACCTGGTTGAATGAGAAACTAGCATGAAGCCAAGGGTTTCCAACTCAGCAGAGAAGTCAAGCCAGCAAGCTAAGGTTGAGTTGTTGCCAAGATCAAGTTCAAGCAGACCTTAGCTTAAAGGAGAATATTTGTAGCTGGGGGTTGAAATGAGGAGTCCTTGGTGCTCTCTGAGCTTGGTGGTTTTCTTGCAGACGTTTCATGACCCTAACTAGCTAACATCATCAAGGCTGATCATCTTCACCATCATCTTCACCCTGATGATGATACCTAATTTGGGTCATGAAATGTCTGCAAGAAAACCACCAAGCTCAGAGAGCACCAAGGACCCCACAGTCGTCGTCCTCCTCCCCACACATCCCACTCTCTTCTAGTACTGATGATGTCACCTACTTGAGCACCAAGGGCCCCAGAGTACTAGTACTCCTCCTCCTTCTCCTCCTCTTCCTCCTCCTCCCCACACACCCCACTCCCTTCTAATACTGATGATGTCACCCAGTTGGGTAATGAAATGTCTGTAAGGAAACCACCAAGCTCAGAGAGCACCAAGGACCCCTCAGACCTTACCTTACAAAAAAATTTGGATGCCGCCCTAACCTTGGCTGATCTCTTAGGAGACATGTAGATGTCCCTTTGTGAGATTGTCCAGACCAGCCAGGAAGAGGACAGCGGTGGCTTTGCAGATGTTTTTTTTTTTTTTTTAAAAAAAAAAAAACCTTTATTCACCAAATAAAAATTACAAATCCGAGCAAGCAAAACTAGAAAATTAAAATGGGTCAGGGATGATAACGCACACAGGCACCCCTTTAGGGACTTCTTAAATACGGAGTGAGGTCCGCAGAAGTCAACTTAAAATTAAATTAGAATGAAAACCTTGGGAAAGTTAACGGCTGAGGCCACTAAATCAGGTAAGCTCTTCCAAAGTTTGACAACTCGGTTAACAAAAACCCGACTTTTTTACAATCGAGTTTGGAACGGTTTACATGAAGTTTAAAGCGGTTGTTCGCACGCGTCACTAGTCGCTAGTCTCTGATTGTTAAGTGTGCCTGGACTAGAGATTCAGCACTTTCCTACTGCTAGGTAAGAAAACTAAGACATCATCTATTAAATCCTGTGGGGGAAAAACATTACTTACATTATGGACGAGAGTGGGCACTGTGCCAAGGGAATAGCCGGGATGTAATTCATAGAGGTAGCTGCAGACGGTACCGCCCAATACCAAAGACCTGCCTGTTTTGGTTGCTGGTGGTGGGTAAACTTTGGCTGAGTCCCAGAGATTCCTTCTGGAGCAATCTCCTTGTGGTCTCCTGCCCCTAAGAAGGACGAGAAAATAAAATAAAATAAAATATACTGGTCACCATATCACACACACAAAAAAAGATGTTGAGAGTTTGGAAAAAAAATTCAGAGAAGAGCAACTAAGTTGATCCAAGGCCTGGAGACTAAAACGTACGAAGAACGGCTGCAATAACAAGGGCAGCATTTTAAGGAAGAGAATAACTGTACGGATGAACAGCTGGGTTTTAGATTAATGAACTGGACTGAGAGGAATTTTCACACCCTTCAAGGCTGGCCCCATCTTGAACTGTCAAAAGTTTGTCTCACCGGCTATGTCTTTGTTCCTGGAGTTTGCCAAATCCTTACACGAAGGACACATCCATCCTTCAGTCAGTCTTTGCTTAGAAGGTCTGGATCCATCCGTAGGGGAACCTTAAAAAAAAAAGCGGGAGGGGGGAGGCGAAAATTCCTGTTATAATGAAATAGGCTACAATGCTAAATGAGCAGATAGGGAAATAGAAGCCTTTACGAGCAAGCCTTAGTTTCTGAGACTTTTGCTAGAAATGTAATCAGCAAAGGGGTTCTTGTATCTTCTGAAAGGCATCTCCTTTTGGGAAATGCAGATCTCCTAAAGTTTTGCAAGCTTTGCTTATTTGCAGGTGCTCCGGCAGGGAATCTGCTGAGACTTGGAGGTTGATGGAAGAAAGAAAGAAAGAAAGAAAGAAAGAAAGAAAGAAAGAAAGAAAGAAAGAAAGAAAGAAAGAAAAAAAAGAGGAAGGAAGGAAGGACGGGGAGGGAGGGAGGGAGGGAGGAAGAAAATAAAGAAAGAAAAAGCAAGGAAAGAAAGAAAGAGAGAGGGGGAAGGAAGGAAGAATAAAAGAAAGAGACAAAGAAAGAGGGAGGGAGGAAGGAAGGAAGGAAAGGAAAAGCAAGAAAAGAAAGAAAGAAAGAGAGAGAAAATGAAAGAAAGAAAATAAAGAAAGAGAGAGGGGGAAGAAAGGAAAGAGAGAGAGACAGAAAGAAAGAGGAGGGAGGGAGGAAGGAAGGAAAGAAAAAGCAAGGAAAGAAAGAGAGAGAAGGAAGGAAGAAAAGAAAGAAAGAAAGAAAGAGAGAGAGAAAGAAAGAAAGAAAGGGGAGGGAGGAAGAAAATAAATAAAAAAAGAAAAAACAAGGACATAAAGAAAGGGGGAAGGAAGGAAGGAAAAAAAAGAGAGACAGGGAAAGAAAGAGGAGGGAGGGAGGGAGGGAGGAAAGAAAAAACAAGGAGAGAGAGAGAGACAGAGAGAGACAGAGAGAAGGAAGGGAAGGAAGGAAAGAAAGAATAAATTTAAGAAGAGATCCTGATTTTTAAACAGCAACGAATCAAAAGCTGGTTAATGTTTAACCAAGGCTTCTAATCATTTTTTCTATCCTTGCCTGTGTTCAATTCTGGTTATGACAAAGGTGATGGAGGGCAGGGCACGGAGCTGATTGAAACCTGATTCCTCACCTGCCAACATTTCTCTGGAATTGTCCGGTGGTGCAAAAGCTCTCTGAACTCTGCTCACCAATAGTTCTTGAACAGGGTGGTCACAGACGGGCTGATTCGGTGGCCTCACACGCGTTTCCAAGCATTCATAACTTCTCAAAAGCACATTTCCATATAAATGCCCGCATGAATTTCTCCCAGGGCCAGCAAAAAAGATGCCAGCACTTAAAAGAGGAGGAAAAAGTGGGTCTGACACACACACACACACACACACACACACACACACACACACACACACACCACATACACTTCTATCAATCAAGAGGGGGCAAAAAATCTCTGGAGAATTTCCTCCGCGCATTAAAATGAGCATGTTTCCAACCCATATGGTCCCTTCCGTGGATGCTTTTTATATAAAGAACTGGAATTGGGTATGTCTAGTTTAATGAAGAGAAGGACTAGGGGTGACATGATAGCAGTCTTCCATTATCTGAGGGGCTGCCACAAAGATGAGGGGATCAAGCTATTCTCCAAAGCGCCTGAAGGCCGGACAAGAAGCAACGGATGGAAACTCATCAAGGAGAGAAGCAACCTGGAACTTAGAAGAAATTTCCCAACAGTGAGAACAAGTAATCATTGGAACAACTTGCTTCCAGAAGTTGTGAATGTTCCAACACTGGTAGTTTTTAAGAAGAGATTGGACAGCCATTTGTCTGAAATGGTATAGGGTTTCCTGCCTGAGCCGGGGTTGGACTAGATGACCTCCAAGGTCCCTTCCAATTTTGTTATTCTGTTATTCTTTCAGAAAATAAGCACCAGAAATGCCTGTCTTGTGATCCATGTTATGTTTTCCAGGATGGTTTTTTTTGCTCCCTGGAAATCAAAAATTCTGCATATTACAATCATTAGGAACTCTGGTATTAATTCCACTTTTGATCCATTTTCCCCCCTGTAAGTCTCAAGAAAACCTAGATGATGCAATACAGAGAAGATGCAGTCAGTTAATTAATGGTGTAATTAAATGTGCATAAATATTTGTAAGTCAGCATATTCATCACAAACGTGGGTGAGTGGATGCGTTTATGGAAAGCACTATTTCAGATAATTGCAGGCTGGCATGGAAACAGCATAAAACAGAATTAGGAATGAATATTTGAGAGAGATCTATACATCGCAATTTACAATAGGAGAAATTTAGAGAAGTCAATAAAGCACTTTTTCCCCCCCAAGGATGGGAAAAAAAATATCCCACATTCCAGGACGTACTCTTTTCTGTTTCTCATGCATGAACAGGAAATATTTTTTAAGTTTCCATCAATATTCTGAGCATTCAACTCCAATTTTGGCATTTAGCAATTTCAGGGGAGATTTCTCAAAGGGTGTTTACATTTTAGCTCGGCTTTATACAAGAATAAATATTAAATATATATGTTTATCTTCCTTGATTCCGTGCTGTTTTTTTTTTTATATATATATATATATATATATACGATCCATCCAGGGATGTTGAGGAAGCAATCCGTGGATTTAGAGTTTTGTTTTTTCAGCCTAGATGTGGAATGTTTATTTATCTTCCATGGAATTGATGGATGCAGTGCCATTATTTTGATGCGGTGGCTTGAACCAACCATCTGCTCACAGGCAGTTTGCAAACAGCAGATCTGGGAAGTTGGAAGGGGAAGAATGGTAGCCGGTAGCTACTGTATCTGCCCGTTTGTTAATAATAATATTTTCATGGCCTTTCACTCTAAGGCACTCTTGTTTCTGGCAACTGTAACCCTTTTTCATTAAAGCCTGGATTAAATTAAGTGAGTTCCGTGGCGAGTGCTGATCGCACACGTGGCTTCCTTAAAAACGCAAGATTATTTTTCATTTTGCTTACCTCTTGATGGTGGTGTGCCATTTTTTCCTCTATTTTGAACTCTGAAGAAGCAGAATAGGAAGAGTGTTGGGCTTCAGTAACCATTTAATAATAATAATAAAGTTGGAAGGGATCTGTTGTAAATTGGGAACTACCTGTAACAGAGTTGGAAAGGGGCCTTGGAGATCATCTAGTCCAACCCCTGCTCAGGCAGGAAATGCCACACCATTTCAGACAAACAGCTGTCCAGTCTCTTCTTAAAAACTTCCAGTGTTGGAGCATTCACCGCTTCTGGAGGCAGGTTGTTCCACTGGTTAATTGTTTCTCAGACAAGTCTGCCTGTCTGGCTTGTGATGAGTTTTTGCTCAATGCTGTTGAGTTCTGAAGTATCTAGAGAGCATCAAGCTGGCTTGCCCTTGATCTGTGGCACCTGGAGACCTCTTGCAGGCAAGTAAAAGAAAGATGCAGAATGACAAGAGACAAGCCAAATGAAATATTTAAGGGAGATATGTTTTCATCCAGCTTTGCTGAGAGACTCCAGGCCTAGGAATAACTCATATTGTCTTTGGTCTCTTCTGTTGTTCCTTTGCATTTGAAAACAGGAACAGAACTAACGGTGGATGATAGAAATTTTATTTGTATGTTCCTTTGTGCTTGGTGTTGCACGTGTCATAGTTTGCAAGCTCCGTATAGATCTCGGCGCTTTGCTGTCGACATCGGTGCGATGCCTGAATTTTTCATGAATAAAATGTTCTGCTGCAGTTCTGAATTCAACCCTCTTTTGGAAAGAAGGAGGAAAGGAAGGAAGGAAATAGGAAGTAGAGAGGAGAGAAGGAAGGGAGGGAGAGAAGAAGGAAGTAGCAAGGAAAGAAGGAAGAAAAAGGAAGTAGAGATGAGAGCAGAAAGGAAGGAAAAAGGAAGTAGAGAGGAGAGAAGGAAGGGAGGGAGGAAGGAAAGAAGGAAAGAAGAAGGGAGGGGAGATGAGAAAAGGAAGTAGAGATGGAAGAAAGAAAGAAAGAAAGAAAGAAAGAAAGAAAGAAAGAAAGAAAGAGAAAATGAAGGAAATAAAGAGAGAGAGAGAGAAAATCTCTCAAAACCATAGCTCTAAGACTTCCCTTTGCTTGGCAGCATAAATCTGAGTTTCTATGATCTAGCTACGTGACTCAGCATTTATAAGATTCTTATAAATATCTCGGGGCATCTATATATAGAGATTAAAGCGAGATTTGTGGGCCAGCCCTGTTTCGTGCAGACAATCCTTAACGGGCTGCTCATCTCTTTAGAAAATTCTGGAATCGCTTCCATGTTTGAGTCTGCCAAACCAACCGCCATCCCAGCCGCGAAAGCTCATAAGACTGGTGGCGTCTACCCCATCACACAAGCCGTGGTTTGTTGAGCAAACAAACCAGCTCATAGCTGAGAGCAGCGCGGGAAATCACCCAGAGTCTGCAGCTAGCCGAGTATTGTATTTTGATCGCTATATGCAAGGAGAAGGAAGGATACAGCCATATATTTTCAATATCCAGTTGGAAATCTTGACTGCACCATTCTTCTGCCTACCCTCTTCTTCTTCTTCTTCTTCTTCTTCTTCTTCTTCTTCTTCTTCTTCTTCTTCTTCTTCTTCTTCTTCTTCTTCTTCTTCTTCTTCTTCTTCTTCTTCTTCTTCTTCTTCTTCTTCTTCTTCTTCTTCTTCTTCTTCTTCTTCTTCTTCTTTTTTGTCTTCCTTCCGGCCTTCCAACACCTCTTCAAACATTCCCAAGAATCGCTTTTTTTTTCAAATGCCTCAGCAAGGAGAAGAAAATTGTCTGGGGTTGACAATGATACTCTGGCACATATTTGGAAATTTATTCATGAGATCAAAAGGAGGGAGCAGCATTCCTGGGTGCTTTTGGATTTATCTCTGCATGGTTATAGGCAGAGAGGGCATTGCCTTGCCGTAACTGTCACGGACGATGCTGGGATAAGACAACGAAGTTCCCCAGGTTTCAGATACAAGTGGGGAAATGCAATCATCACTCACTTTAGAAGCAAGAGAGACATATTTTGGCTGTCAAAGCTTTGCAGGTCCTTTGAGTCTTTCGTTTTGCATTTCTGCATCCCTGGTGCACAACCGTCTCCTCCCTTAATACTGTTGTCAATCAAGTAGAATTTACAGCCGTACGACAGCTGCACCTAGATCAAAGTGAATCTGGTTTTACCCCTTGCCATGAGCCCTAAGTGTGAGGACTGATCATAACGCTACCTGGGCTGCTGAAGTTTTCAGCTGGTCTACAAGGGGAGTGAATTACAGTAATCTAAACGAGACATTACTGAAGCTACCTTGGTAAAGCTTCTCGCTGAATTAGGAGGCCCTTCCTTGCCCAATTAGCCTGGAGGTAGGAGTGTATCCAGGAAAGAGGGATCGTAAAAAAAAAAAAATAATAAATGCGATCCTTATCGCCTGCCGTTGTATCTGATAAGGAGACATTGCGTTTCTTCCCCGTTTGGGGAATCACTCTGTTATTTTGATATTCGCCACCAGCCTTGGTAAATCAATTTCAAAAGAGAAAAAGCCGCATGCCATGGTGCAAATTACAATAGGAAATACTAGTAATCCAATTTTATGGCCCAATTTTGGTGGCGCATTAGAATTGCCGGTGTACAATTCGCTGCTTTCAGTGTCTTTTAGTATTGTTATACGTGAGTAAACGCTGCAGTTTTTTGTAGCTAATGAGAGTTTTATTAACTGGTATTTTTAAACGTATATATCGTCTCCATCTCCTCCCTCCCTCCCTTCCTTTCTTCCTCCCTCCCTTCCTTCCTTACTTCTCCTTCCTCCCTTGCTTCTCCTTCCTTCCTTCTTTCCTCCCTCCCTCCCTTCCTTCTACCTTCTCTCCTTCCTCCCTCCCTCCCTTCCTGACAGTGAGGACAATTAACCAGTGGAACAGCTTGCCCCCAGAAATTGTGGGCGCTCCATCACTGGAGGCTTTTAAGAAGAGATTGGACATTCACCTGTCTGAAATGGTATAGTGTCTCCTTCTTGAGCAGGGGGCTGGACTAGAAGACCTCCAAGGTCCCTTCTATTCTATTCTATTCTATTCTATTCTATTCTATTCTATTCTATTCTATTCTATTCTATTCTATTCTTCTGTATTTCTATTCTATTCTATATTCTATTCTTTTCTATTCTATTCTTCTGTATTTCTATTCTATTCTATTCTATTCTTCTGTATTTCTATTCTATTCTATATTCTATTCTATTCTTTTCTATTCTATTCTTCTGTATTTCTATTCTATTCTATTCTGTTCTGTTCTATTCTATTCTATTCTATTCTTCTGTATTTCTATTCTATTCTACTCTATTCTATTTTATATTCTATTCTATTCTATTCTATTCTATTCTATTCTATTCTATATTCTATTCTATTCTATTCTATTCTATTCTATTCTATTCTATTCTTCTGTATTTCTATTCTATTCTATTCTATATTCTATTCTTGTATTTCTATTCTATTCTATTCTGTTCTATTCTATTCTATTCTATTCTATTCTATTCTATTCTATTCTATATTCTATTCTATTCTATTCTATTCTATTCTCTTCTATTCTATATTCTATTCTATTCTATTCTTGTATTTCTATTCTATTCTATTCTGTTCTATTCTATTCTATTCTATATTCTATTCTATTCTTCTGTATTTCTATTCTATTCTTCTGTATTTCTATTCTATTCTATTCTATTCTATTCTATTCTATTCTATTCTATTCTATTCTATTCTATTCTATTCCATTCCATTCCATTCTATACCAGTCGCTGCATTAATTAAGCCACGGACAGAAGGCTGGGCTGGCCAGCAACAAGCAGCAGAGCTCTGTAAATCTTGCTTTAGAAATATCAATTTGTGTTATCAGACTTTACCTGTAGATTTATGGACCTTTCAGGGCCGGCTTTCCCGGTGTGTAATCACTTTGGCATTTTGGGGTGAAGCTCCGGGTGAAATTCTCAGGTGAAGAATTCACGTTTCAGCGTGAAAATAACAGGATATGTTGACAGACTAGCCAGGGCAGCAGTTTTGTTTAGAAAAATGGCCCATCAATGAAATGTCACAGGTATGTGTGTGTGTGTTTGGGATTTGTGTGTGTGTGTGTGAAGGCAGAGAAAGTGTGTATTTCCAACCTAGAGGGCTGATTGCTGGCAACGGATGGGGAAGAACAGAACGGTTCACGAACTGTGAAATATTTGGGGGGGGGGTCAAAGGGACTCTCTACTAGTTTGGACTCCATCTTGACTTCATGGCTGGTTATATAAAAAAAAGAAAATTTACATTAAAAAGCAGAGCCAGTATCGGTGCATAGACTGAAAATGAGGCTGAATATAGTCCTCGACTAAAGGTTTCTGCTGTTAAATGAGTTTTGTCCCATTAGACGATAGGTCTTGCCATCGTCATTAGGTGAATCACTTCCATGGTTAACTTAGGAACATGGTTTGTTCAGTAAACCTGGCTTCCCCCATTGATTTTGCTTGTCAGAAGGTCGCCACAAGCAAAGAGAGAGAGAGAGAGAATAGATAGATATAGAGAATAGAGATAGATAGATAGATAGATAGATAGAATAGCAATAGATAGATAGATAGATAGATAGATAGATAGATAGATAGATAGATAGATAGGTGGGTGGGTGGATGGATGGATAGAAACATGATAGCCATTTGTCCAAAATGGTATAGGATTACCTGCCTGAGCAGGGGGTTGGACTTGATAACCTCCAAGGTCCCTTCCAACTTTATTATTATTATTATAGACAGACAGACAGACAGACAGACAGACAGGATGGATGGATGGATGGATGGACAGATCAGTCTGTATAAGGACACATTCCCCAATCACCATTGGGAAATAATTAGGAATAAATACATTGGAAATTTATGTGTATTCAAACTTTACATCTCTGGGATGAGTCAAACTTGGGTAAGGGAGAAGATGCAAGTTATAATGACATGACCTTCCGGGTGCAACATAAATTATATTTTATATTCTCCCAGGAGAAACAAACACTGAACATCAAGATGCTGGCTATCTATCTCCATGGAGATGTGATTTGGAATTACCACTGTTGAATAATTTAAGTCGCGTGGCTCCAACCTGGCTGCTTTTCAGTTGTTGCTGTAGGTAATGGGAAGCTGAGCAGTGAAGATGTATGCTCTGGAGAGTCTCCACTTTAGAAGCTTTCTGGTCTTCAAAGAGGAAACAGATCCTTCTTGTTCCAAATGCCAGCCAAGAGAACATGGAATGCGTGTGCCCAGAAGCTATGTTAACAGCCCTCCCTAGATAGTGCCCATCTCTTTATGCCATGGGAGGAAATGTTTTATCTCATCACTGTCAGCTCATAATTAAAACATCTGAATGGGGACTGAAAGAACGGAACAATCCAGTCGCTTCTGGTCTGTTGGTCCTCACTTATGCTCTGACATTAATCAAAACAGAACATGCTAATGGAATGCCTTGGAAGACATTTCAAGTAGCCATCCGCGAAAGGAAGGCTGATCTGGCGGTGACCCCAGTTTCAGTTTCAGAAGGGAAAGGAGGGATCAGAAGAACTGAAGACACGGATTCCAGATATCTGTAGGAGAAGGAATGGCAGAAGTGGAGGCGGAGTTAAAAGAGAGATCAGCCTAGAATCCCTACATGGCTACAAGTGCACTAATTTCCCTTGAACTCTGTCGACCGTTATCCAGCTCCGTTCCATTCTGTTCTATTTCCTATTCTATTCTATTTCCTATTCTATTCTACTCTATTCTATTTCCTATTCTATTCCACTCTATTCTATTTTCTGTTCTATTCTATTCTATTTCTATTTCTATTTCTATTTCTATTTCTATTCCATTCCATTCCATCCCATCCACAAGTTAAGCTGGCATTTAAATCTGCTACTTTTTGAGCTGTAGACGTGGCAGTTGGGTAGCTGGATCCCTCGCAGCAGAGAAAAGGCAGGCACCTCGACTGAATTAGGATGTCATCCAAAACTTTGAAGGCCTTGTAGATCATCCAAACCTATCTGGCTTACGATGGAGTTTTATTTATTAATTTCAATTCCAGTCTGTGCTAAACACTCACTCAGGACTGGAGCTTGGCTACGGAGCTTTGATTACAGGAAAGGTTGCTTTTTTTTATTTGATTCCAAAAAAGCTGGTTAGGGCTTATATTTGGGGAAACTCCGGTACTAAATGCGTCTGTCTGTCTGACGATCTTAACTGGGGCTTATTTTTGGGGTAGGGCTTATTTTTGGGGGAAATAGGGTAGCAGAGTAGAAATTCCGAACAATTCTCTCTGTCTCTGTCTCTGTCTCTGTCTCTCTCTCTCTCTCCTTCTCTCTCTCTCTCTCTCTCTTTCTTTCTCTCTCTCTCTCTCTCTCTCTCTCTCTCTCTCTCTCTCTTTCTCCCCACCGGTTGCTTAAGTACGAGCTTTTTAATTGTCTCATATTAGACTAGCAGGAGATCAAGGAGGTGAGCAGTGAATCTGGTTGAGTGTTTCTCAACGACTCTTCTTGCTCAGCTCATTAAGAGAAGTGGGAGTTTGTCTCCGAAGGTCCACAAGTGACTCCAAGGCTCAGGGTTGAACGGGGCCTCGGCTGTCATCTCATCTCCAGGTGGTTGGACCTGCAAACGTAAGCAGATGTTGTTGTCCTTTTGGGTAAAGGGGAGGAATTTTAATCAAGGGCTGATTTCTCTGCAGAAAAAAAAACAAAAAACCAGCCCTCATTTGTCATCAAGAGAAGAGCAGGCCCTCCAGACCTGTTGAAACTTTTCTGAAAAATCCGTAGGAAGGGGAAGAAGAAGAAGAAGAAGAAGAAGAAGAAGAAGAAGAAGAAGAAGAAGAAGAAGAAGAAGAAGAAGAAGAAGAAGAAGAAGAAAGAGAGAGAGAGAGACTGAAGGAAGGAAGGAAGGAAGGAAAGGAAAGAGAAAGGAAAGGAAGGGAAAAAGAAAATAAAGGAAGAAGAAATGAAAGAAAGAAAGAAAGAAAGAAAAAAAGGGGAAGGAAAGAAGGAAGGAAGGAAGGAAAGAAGGAAGGGGATGGGAAGGGAGAAAGTAAATGAAGGAAGGAAGGAAAGAAAGAAAGAAAAAGAAAGGAAGAAAGAAAGAAAGAAAGAAAGACGTCTTGTTCCTCATGTAGTTTTCAAGTGGATCCTCTTGCAGCTTCTCCATCAGCTTCAGTGCTGGAAGTCAGGGTGGATCACACGTGCCTAAGCTAAGCCTGAAGAAGTTTAAGGGCTAGGGCACTCTGAAGAGTGTGACACGACAACAGTTGTTTTGTGGATCGTTTCTTCCAGGCATCCTTGGGCCAAGAGGGGAGCAGAGCATGAAAGGAGTCCATCCTTCTGTCTAATAGGGAAAAAAAAAAAAGGGGGGGGGAAACAGCAGAAGATCTGAGGGCTCCTTAGTGCTCTCTGAGCTTGATTGCTTTCTTACAGGCATCTCATGACCCAACTAGGTAACATCATCAGTTCTAGAAGGGTGTGGGGTGGAGGAGGAAGAGGAAGAAGAAGAGGAGGAAGACTGTGGGGTCCTTGACACTGTCTGAGCTTGGTTGTTTTCTTGCAGGCGTTTCATGACCCAAACTAGGTAACATCATCAGTGCATTGATGATCATCCTTGGTCATTGCCCAACACTGATTATGTTACCTAGTTGGGTTATGAAATGTCTGCAAGAAAACTACCAAGCTCAGAGAGCACCGAGGACCCCACAGTCCTCCTCCTTCTTCTCCCCTTCCTTCCTTCCTTCCTTCCTTCCTTCCTTCCTTCCTTCCTTCCTTCCTTCCTTCCTTCCTTCCTTCAAACTCCACTCCCTTCTAGCACTGATGATGTTATCCAGTTGGGTAATGAAACATCTGCAAGAAAACTACCAAGCTCAGAGAGCACCGAGGACCCCACAATCGTCGTCCTCCTCCTCCTCCTCCTCCTCCTCCTCCTCCTCCTCCTCCTCCTCCTCCTCCCTCCCTCCCTCCCTCCCTGTAAACCCAACTCTCTTCTAGCACTGATGATGTTACATAGTTTGGAAATGAAACATCTGCAAGAAAACCACCAAGTTCAGAAAGCATCAAGGACCCCATTGTCATTCTCCTCCTCCTCCTCCTCCTCTCCACAAATCCCACTCCCTTCTAGAACTGATGATGCTACCTAGTTGGGTCATGAAATGTCTGCAAGAAAACAAGCCAAGCTCAGAGAGCACCAAGGACCCCACAGTCCTCCTCCTCCCTCCTCTTCTTCCTCTTCCTCCTTCTTTTCTTCCTCCTCCTCCCCTTCCCCTTCCTCTCCTCCCTCCTCTTCCTCCTGGCTTTCTTTTCCTCCTCCTCTCTCCTTCTCCTTCTCCTCCTCCTCCTCCTCTCCACAAAACCCACTCCCTTCTAGAACTGATGATGTTCCCTAGTTGGGTCATGAAATGTCTGCAAGAAAACAAGCAAGCTCAGAGAGCACCAGTGGCCCTTCCCTTCAACCCCAAGCTGTAAATATTCTCCTTTATTGATAAAAGAAGAACTGAGATGTTTTTAAACTCATCAATTGTTTCTTCTTACCTTTTTTCCCCACAGTTCCAGCAAGGAATTAATGTGGGCTTTTATCAAGGTTCACTGACTGACCGGTTGGGTTTATAGGCAAAGATCACTTGTGTATTCAACTTAGGGAATTTCTAAACTTGAGGCGGCCAAAATCATTCCCAAAGCCCTGCAAATTCTGCAAGCTTTTCTATTTCTAAAATGAAGTATATTTTCAGCAATTATGGGATGCTTCAATCTTCTTTCTTCCCACCAGATATGGTGTGACATCACTTTAGAATCTTCCTCCGCTGAACGAAACAGCTGGCATCGCATTTCATTTCCTCCAAATAAATCTTTTTTTTCTGGGAGGGGGGAACGTTCGTTTATTTTTTCCTAGATAAAATTAACAGTAATAATTTTAGAATCTGCCTGGATATTTTGGGGGATGGCATGGGGCGTAGGTGGAAATATATATATGGGGCAAAGGAGAGTATGGGAGATTGTGATAGAAATGTGCAAATAGAAACCTTAAGAAATTTGATATGATAGCCGTGTTCCAATATTTGAGGGATTGCCATTAAAAAAAGGACAGGATCTTGGCTGTCCAAATCTCTTCTTAAAACCGCTAGTGTTGGAGCACCCACAACTTCTGGAGGCAGGCTGTTCCACTGGTTAATTGTCCTCACTGTTAGGAAGTTTCTCCTTAGTTCTCGGTTGCTTCTCTCCTTCATGAGTTTCCATCTGTTGCTTCTAGTCCTGCCTTCTGGTGCTTTGGAGAATAGCTTGACCCCCCCTCTTCTTTGTGGCAGCCCCTCAAAGATCCCTGAAATCCAGTTTAAAGCATCCCAGACAGAAGATTGTTTAGAGTCTGCTTAGATGACTCAACAAGAGTACATCATGTCTCTGAATCATTAGTTTCACTGTCAAGTCGCTTTTTTTTTTCCGGGTGGGACATTTTTCATCCCATTCAACCGGAATGCTGCAAAGTCCACTGATTGACCTGCTGGCTGAGCGTAAATCATCAAGATGGCTTTGCGTATTCAGAAAGTGTTGGAGGAAATAAGATTAAAATTATTCTTATCGGAGGCTGGATGCTCCATGCACTTGATGTAATTCTCCTACCTCATCTATCTTCCAGATGAGATTAAAAAGAATATATTTGTTTGTCTTCCTGAAGCACGGTGGGTGCATCGGGAGTCTTAAAAATTCACATTTTATTTATTTTGTTCTTAATGGGCAGCACCCAGCAGTGAGAAATATCTGTATTTTTTTTTTTTGAAAAAAAAAGTGGTAATAAAAGTGGTAATCTATCAAAAAGGGGGGAAAGAGATAAACCAAACACAAAACTTATTCAGTAGAAAAGAACGTCTCGAATGTTAAAAACAAATTCCCCAGCACATTTTTTTTAACATACTATCCCAGCAATATAAAACTCAGGCGTCCAAGAAAACTTTTTATTAAGAAAGCTCACTAGGTATATCTTCCCTAATTATTCTGCAGTTTTCTTCCTTTAGGACACAGCTAGAAACAGCTCATGTTTTAAATACAATTAATGGGTTTGTTATCTTAGGTCCTGCTTGTCTTGAAACATGAACCATGGCTTGCTGGCTATTTGAAGGTTATTTCGCCCTACCCTTCCCTTCTTCTTCTACTTCTCCTTCCCTTCTCCTCCCTCTTCCCCTTTCCTTTTCCTTCTCCTTCTCATGAAAAGGGAGAAGAAGGAGGAGGAGAAGAAAGAAGAGTCATGAAAAGGGAGAAGAAGGAGGAGATGAGGAGGAGATTATTTTTGTGCATGGCACAAATGCTCCACTATACTGTACATTGAGCACAGATGTTCCTTGAGACATCAACAGCAGCTCCCTTGCTGGAACAATGGGAGGAGGAGGAGGAGGAGAAGGAGAAGGAGAAGAAGAAGAAGAAGAAGAAGAAGAAGAAGAAGAAGAAGAAGAAGAAGAAGAAGAAGAAGAAGAAGAAGAAGAAGAAGAAGAAGAAGAAGAAAGAGGAGGAGGAGGAGAAGGAGAAGGAGAAGAGGAGGAGGAGAAGGAGAAGAAGAAGAAGAGGAGGAGGAGGAGAAGGGGAAGAGGAAGGAGAAGGAGAAGGAGAAGAAGAAGAAGAAGAAGAAAAAGAAGAAGAAGAGGAGGAGGAGGAGGAGGAAGAAGACAACCAGCAGCTCTCTTTGACTTAATGTCCCTTCGAATTATGGCTTGTTCTTGTTCCAAAATAACACACCAATCTCTCAGGAAGGGAGTGAAACCCAGTGCCCCAGCCACTGGGTGAGAGATGACACATACATAATTTTGCAATTCTCTCTCTGTCTTTCAGAGACTGGGGAGCCTGAATTACTAGAGATCATTAAGCACAAATTATCCTATCTCCCAAACAGCCTCTACACAGGTGGCATTCAGATCCTCTGGCTTAAACTTTGCCTTGTTAGTCAACGTCTTCAGAACTCAATCTTCTGATTCCCCACCCCATCCCACCCTGGCAAATCTAGCTGGCATTATTAAAAGTGCCAACTGTTTTTCCGAATAGCTTCATAGTTTCATCTGTCAAGAAAACCCATGTTTACGCATAAGAAGATGAAGCCGTCTACAACAGGTCCTTGTTCAGATGGATAGAGCAGGATGAAGGGCAGAAGAAAGTTGAATGACCTTTTTATATAGGCTATCCTAGATTCAGGATGTTAACCATTTCTTTCACCCCCAGTTTAGCCATGGTTTGTCGCCTCTTATCTAGACGAGATGGATGGCACTTATATCTGATAAGCAACCACCTCAACCAATTCTTCAAAGCATCTGAAAGCAGGACAAGAAACAATGGAGTTTGCTAAGTTCTTGAGTTGCAACGAATGCATTTCAAAGAGCCTTCTCAATTATCTTTGGAGAATAGGTTGACCCCTTCATCTTTGTAGGATCCCCTCAAATATTGGAAGACTGCCATCATGTCTCCCCTAGTCCTTCTTTTCATTAAACTGGACCAATTCCTGCATCCGTTCTTTATATGTTTTGGCCTCCAGTCCCCTAATCTTCTTTGTTGCTCTTCTCTGCACTCTTTCGTTCCCACCTCAACCAATTCTCCAAAGCATCTGAAAGCAGGACAAAGAAACAATGGAGTTTGCTAAGTTCTTGAGTTGCAACCAATGCATTTCAATCACCCTCATTTATGAACAATAAACTCTAGAGGGTTGGAGAAAATCCCAGCAAAGAGTTTTCGAAGTTCTTCAGTTGCAACCAATGCACTTCAAAGAGCCTTCTCACTTTTGAACTTCCCTGCATGGGAGATGGGGACAAGCTCCATTGTTCACAGCAGCAGGGCCAAGAACATTCTGGAAAATATGATGAGTCGGTGTCTTTCAGTTTAATTCAGACAAAGAAGTTTTTCTCTCCTGTCTTCCTTTCTTGGTTTCTCCAATTTTAAATAAATAAAAATGAGGGTTTTTTTTTTTTTTTTTTTTTTGCCTCAGGCACATCTCTGTTGGATGTCTGGCAGGCCTGCTCAGAGTGATTCCACGAGAAAGAACCGAACAAAGGAAGGAAGGAAACGTGTGCCTGAAATTCCAACACGCCTTAAAAGAAAAACCTGAATGCATTTTTGGGGTGGGCTCGGAGCGGATCTGAAATAAACTTGGGAGGAGAACTGACAAGGGCAGGTTTTACCGCTCTCAAAGAACCTCGACTTATTTAAGGGCCAACGCAGTCCTAGGCTGCATTAACAGAGGGACAGAATCAAGATCATCTGAAGTGTTAGTACCACTTTGTAATGCCTTGGAAAGGCCACGTTAACAATATTGCGTCCAGTTCTGGTTGCCACAATATTAAAAAAAAAAAAAGATGTTGAGGCTCTAGAAAGAATGCAGAGAATTAGTTGGAAACTAATCAAGGAGAGAAGCAACCTAGAACTAAGGAGAAATTTCCTGACAGTCAGAACAATTAACCAGTGGAACAACCTGCCTCCAGAAGTTGTGGGTGCTGCAACATTGGAGGCTTTTAAGAAGAGACTGGATAGTGGTACAGGATTTCCTATAAAGTCCCTTCCAATTCTGTTATTCTATTCTATTCTATTCTATTCTATTCTATTCTATTCTATTCTATTCTATTCTATTCTATTCTATTCTAATCTTCTACTCTACTCTACTCTACTCTACTCTACTCTACTCTACTCTACTCTACTCTACTCTACTCTACCCCATCCCATCCCATCCTATCCTTTGACAAGCCACTGTTGATCCTGGTTTGGAAACCAAAAGAGAGATGTACATGTGTGTCAGTCCTGAAAGTGATTGGCTGGACAAAGAAGGAGACAGATCAATGAAACCAAAAAGTTGATTAACATCATGGATGGCTTTGATGCCATTTGGAAGCAAGTTCACATGCCCATGACTCGCTTCCAAAGCCACCCATTTTGGAAAACAAGAATCCACTAGATCTCTACACTCCTTTCCTCATCCTCCTCAAGTTCCCGGTTTCCACACTTGTTCTAGCAAATGGAATCGATGGCGCTTTCATTTATCCAGATTACGAGGGAAATGTTTTGCGATCCAGGTTGCCACTGATGGACAAGACACCTCTCCAACTCAGCTCTCCTTTATTTGGGGTGGGCCATCTGTTCCCCTGTGCATTTTTTTGCAAGCAAAAGGGAACATATTTCACAGCAACGTCCCGAAAAGTAAGATAAATGCTATTTTAATACGCAGGCGACATATGTTCTTTTCTTTTCCACACATTTTGCTGGTAGTTTCTCTCTCTCTCTCTCTCTCTCTCCCATCTCTCTCTCTCCTTCCCTCCCTCTCTCTTTCTCTCTCTCTCTCCCTCCTCCTTTTTCCCTCCCCCCCACACACATCAAAGGAAGAGGACTCCCAACCTCCAAATAGACTTGTTAACAGCAGCTCTAAAAGGCAACGGATTACTAGAAGAGGGAGAAGGGTATATATCATTTTAGAGAGAGATCAACACATAAATAAAAACTCCAGCTTACCTGTTGGTTTCAAAAGAAATAGAAAAAAAGCCTTCTGAAAGGGAAAACAACAGCTCTTGCAAAGCAAGCAGTGTCATGAAGGGGGCAAAATTTCCTAACAAGTGTCTCATTTAACAAACAGAAAGTTTGTGGTCGTAAGGAATAGCATAGCATAGCATAGCATAGCATAGCATAGCATAGCATAGCATAGCATAGCATAACATAGCATAGCATAGCATAGAATAGAAAATAGAAAATAGAAAATGGAATGGAATGGAATAGAATATAGAAAATGGGAATAGAATAGAATAGAATAGAATAGAATAGAATAGAATAGAATAGAATAGAATAGTTCTGAAAACTCTACAAGTCATTTCAGGTTTCTCTCCACCTCAGTTTTCAGAGCCAGGCCCCTTAAAAGCAAGTGGGGGAAAAGGACTGCACTCTTCAGAGACAAAGGGGCACTATAATTATTTGCTTTTAGTCGCACTTCCCATCTGTTCCCTTCGCCAAATGACTTTGCGAGCACTCAACTTTCCTCTGCCAGAAGCAGCTGCTTCATCAGAGATAGTTGGTCCAATTCCAGGCTGATGCTAAAACTCATCGAAGGTGCTGGGAAAGCTCTCCTACTGTGCTTCAGATTGCTCCAGGAGATGGGAGGCACACACAATTTCTTTCGAGAAACCGTGCTTGGTTTCTGTTCTTACGATTCTCCTTTCTTCTTATCTCCATCTTAATTTTGGCTCCTGGAAGAAGGCACACCATGGAACGTGGACATAGGGGTTGAAGAGCGATGAAAGAGAATATTTGTAGCTCAGGGCTGAAATGAGGGGTCCTTGGTGCTCTCTGAGTTGGGTGGTTTTCTTGCAGATGTTTCATTACCCAACTAGGTAACATCATCAGTGCTAGAAGGGAATGGACTTTATGGAGGAGGAGGAGGAGGAGGAAGAGAAGACGATGATGGAGTCCTTGGTGCTCTCTGAGCTGGATGGTTTTCTTGCAGATGTTTCATAACCCAACTAGGTAACATCATGAGTGCTAGAAGGGAGTGGGGCTTGTGAGGAGGAGGAGGAGGAAAATTGTGGGGTCCTTGGTGCTCTCTGAGCCTGGTTGTTTCTTTGCAGACATTTCATTACCCAACTAGGGAACATCATCAGTGCTAGATAGAGTAGGAATTTTCATGGAGGAGGAGGAGGAGGAGGATTGAGGGGTCCTTGGTGCTCTCTGAGCCTGGTTGTTTTCTTGCAGATGTTTCATTACCCAACTAGGGAACATCATCAATGCTAGAAGGGTGTAGAGTTTGCTCTCAATTTATATTCTAGTGATTTGCCCTGTCACTGTTGGTGGGAATTCTCTTGATGATTCTTTGGTTGGGTTTCTTACTGTGGCAGTTCCTTGACTGGGGTATTGCTTACCTCTTTATTGTTGGCCTGATGTTAATCTTGGTGTTCATCTATGCTTATCTGGGTGTTGATGAAACATGTGCAAGAAAACAATCAGAGCACCAGGGGTTGAAGGCATTTTCACCCCTTCCTTGCTTCTATGTCAGTTGTGAGAGAAGATGTGAATCTAAAGAACATCTAAAGAATCCAAAGAACATCTGGGAATGCCTTGATAAGACCACACTTGGAATATTGCATCCAGTTTTGGTCGCCACGATATAAAAAAAGATATTGAGACTCTAAAAGGATGCAAAGAAGAGCAACAAGGATGATTAGGGGGCTGGAGGCTAAAACATATGAAGAACAGTTGCAGGAACTGGGTAGGTCTAGTTTAATGAAAAGAAGGACTAGGAGTGACATGATAGCAATGTTGCAACGTTTGGGTTGCCCCAAAGAAGAAGGGGTCAACTTATTCTCCAAAGCACCTGAAGGCAGGACAAGAAACAACAAATGGAAACTAACAAAGGAGAGAAGCAACCTGGAACTAAGGAGGAATTTCCTGACAGAACAGTTAATCAGGGGAACAGCTTGCCACCAGAAGCTGAGGGTGTTCCATTACTGGAGGTCTTTAAGAAGAGACTGGACAACCACTTGTCTTGAATGGTCTAGGGTCTCCTGCTTGAGCAGGGGGTTGGACTAGAAGACCTCCAAGGTTCCTTCCAACTCCGTTATTTCGTTCTGTTCTGAAACTGCAATGGGCCAACAAGCCATGATTTAAAAGTTGTTTTCTTCACCTGGGACATCAGCTACGATTATCTCTCACAAATCCTAGAAAAAGGGCACTTCATACAGGATAGAGGTGGAAGGTAATCAACAGATGTCCTTGAGAGTTCTCCCTAAATTTAACTTGTCATTTATCTTCATCTTTGCTTATTGAAGGAGCTTGAGGGCGTCTTGCTTAAACTCTCCGATGAAAGCTACATCAAGGAAGGACAAATCTCTCGCTTAAATCCTAATTTTTTCCAAACTTGGGTCCATTCTGTCGCATTTCTGCATCAATTTGCTTCTCCATACTTTCCCCCTCCCCCAAACTGATGTGATCTTTTCAGTCTCTCCATGAACTCTTTTTGTAAAATACTATCTATCCATCCATCCATCATCTATCTATCTATCTATCCATCCATCCATCCATCCATCATCTATCTATCTATCTATCTATCCATCCATCCATCATCTATCTATCTATCTATCTATCCATCCATCCATCCATCTATCTATCTATCTATCCATCCATCCATCCATCATCTATCTATCTATCTATCTATCCATCCATCCATCCATCCATCCATCCATCTATCTATCTATCCATCCATCCATCCATCCATTATCTATCTATCTATCTATCTATCTATCTATCTATCTATCTATCCATCCATCCATCCATCATCTATCTATCTATCTATCTATCCATCCATCCATCCATCCATCTATCTATCTATCCATCCATCCATCCATCCATTATCTATCTATCTATCTATCCATCCATCTATCTATCTATCTATCTATCTATCTATCTATCTATCCATCCATCCATCCATCATCTATCTATCTATCTATCTATCCATCCATCCATCCATCCATCTATCTATCTATCCATCCATCCATCCATCATCTATCCATCCATCCATCCATCCATCCATCATCTATCTATCCATCCATCCATCCATCCATCTATCTATCTATCCATCCATCCATCCATCCATCCATTATCTATCTATCTATCTATCTATCTATCTATCTATCTATCCATCCATCCATCCATCTATCTATCCATCCATCCATCCATCCATCTATCTATCCATCCATCCATCCATCCATCATCTATCTATCTATCTATCCATCCATCCATCCATCCATCCATCATCTATCTATCTATGTATCTATCTATCTATCCATCCATCCATCCATCATCTATCTATCTATCTATCCATCCATCCATCCATCATCTATCTATCTATCTATCTATCCATCCATCCATCCATCCATCCATCCATCATCTATCTATCTATCCATCCATCCATCCATCATCTATCTATCTATCTATCTATCTATCTATCTATCTATCTATCTATCTATCTATCTATCTATCTATCTATCTATCTATCTGCAAAGAACGTTTCTCAGTTAACAAAGCATTTTTCCAGATAGATGGTTTTGGATCAAACGGTTTCTTCTATAATATAGATATCTTCATATTTCATGAGCAACCCCCCCCATTTTATGTGGATTATTTTTTTTAAACAACCTGCTTTCTCTTCTTGCATGGGTCCATGAAGTGAAGACCAATTTTCTATTAAAATGCAAACTAAGCTAACTTCCCCTCCCCGTGTCTTGCATACAATCAAATTTTTACAACTTCTGAAAACAGTCCTGGGAAATTCTGAGCAACTCTGAGTAATTTCCACCCTCCCCCCATCCAGGTGCCAAACTTTAGATCAAAATAGACTCTGATGTTCTAACATCCCTCTCTCCTTTTCCCCCGCTCTTTTTTTTTCTCCTCTCTTTTTGGGCAGTTTTTGGAAACATTCCCTTTAATCATATCTTGAATTAATGTGGGGCTTGTTCATCCCAAGCTCTCATTACCCTCTTAATTAACCGTGCACAGATGGAAAAAGTCGAAACTGCTTCACTTGCGTTGTTCTGCTAGTTTTAAAATGAGATGGCAGATGGAAAGCGCGGCAAAAAAAGGACCAGCTTACAGGCAGGATACAAGTTTTCAAGCTGTCACCGAAACGTCAGCAAACGTTCCCATCTGTTTGGGAGAAAAATTGGGCACAGAAAGGGTTGGGATGCCAACCAGTGAACATAAGTGCGAAGGATTCCAAACAACGTAGGCACTCTTGCAAGTTTACCCTCCTTGCTCTCCTCCTCTTTTAAGAGCCCTCTTCTTTGGAAGATGTATCACGAATTGGGGTTTATGTGAAAAACGCTACAACCTTCAACCCATGAAATTGCCAGCTAGACTGGAAGGAGGGGTCAAGCGAGGACTTAGCTTGGAGTCCTTATCTAGCTGCAAGGGTGCTGCCCCACTCACTCACACACATACAATGTATCTGGGAGTTTATTAATACAAAGCATTTTGTAAACAGAACTTTTAGCAAACCTCTGATGTGCAACGTCAACGGGGACAGCATATTCATTTAACAACGGTGTGTCTAATTTAACTGCAGTGATTTGCTTAACAACTCTGGAGAAAAGCTCATGCGATGGGGCAAAACTCAGCTAACAAATGTTCCAAAATTTGGGGATGCATTGTAGTCATAGGCAAGTAGAGGTCTACCACCACAAAAACAATCTTAAGAGTGGTAGACCATGAGCTGGCATGTTGAAGGGTGCAACTCTAAAATGAGTCAGTCAAGACTCATTTTTAGAGGGTGGTGGGAGATGTCATCGGTATATGTAATCCATTTAATTCCCTCAAATCCACCTTCCCAGTTTTAAATAAAGGCCATTTTTCTTTTTTTAAAAAAATATACGTAATCTTGGGAGGAACGAGGCACCCCAGAAGAGACCGTAAAGAGACATTTGGCCATACTTCTTCTTCACCCCTGGATTAGACCATCCATTTATATAAACTTCCATTAGTCCAAGAGCCATTTGGTCTAATACGAGGTTCCCAGGGGTTACTAAATCCCAATTAGATAGGATAAAGCAGGAAAAGCCACAGAACACCAATCAACTATCTTAATTCTGACATTTCCACTCTGGCTTTGTTTAATGGCTGGATCATAAAAGCTCGTTATTTGCATGAAGCCAGCCCTATGCAACATCTCCAGGCTGGCTTTGTTCCCATTGAAATCTTGTTCTTTGAGGTTTGGATTTGGGGTTAGCTGGCTGAAAGTCTGGATGCCAAAAGATGTTGAGACTCTAGAGAAAGGGCAGAGAAGAGTAACAAGAATGATGAGAGAGACTACAGAATAACAGAGTTGGAAGGGATCTTGTAGGTAATAGTAGTAGTAGTAAAGTTGGAAGGACCTTGGAAGTCATCTAGTCCAACCCCCTGCTCAGGCAGGAAACTCTATACCATTTCAGACAAATGGCTGTCCAGACTCTTCTTAAAAACATCCAGTGTTAGAGCATTCACTGCTTCTGGAGGCAGGTTGTTCCACTGGTTAATTGTTCTAACTGTCAGGAAGATTCTCCTTAGTTCCAGGTTGCTTCTCTCCTTGATGAGTTTCCACCCATTGCTTCTTGTCCTGCCTTCAGGGGCTTTGGAAAATAGCTTCACTCCCTCTTCTTTGTGGCAGCCCCTGAGATACTGGAACACTACTATCATGTTCCCCCCCCCATCCTTCTCTTCATTAAACTAGACATACTCAATTCCAGCAGCCGTTCCTTATATGATTTAGCCTCCAGACCCCTAATCATTTTTGTTGCTCTTCTCTGTCATCTAGTCCAACCCCCTCCCCACCATTTCTGACAGACGGCAATCCACTTTCTTCTCGAAAGCTTCCAGCGATGAAGCTCCCACAACTTCTGAAGGCAACTTCTGTACCATTGGTTGATTGTTCTCACAGTCAGAAAATTCCTCCTTATTTCTAGGTTGAATCTCTCCTTGATCAGCTTCCAACTGTTACTCCTTGTCTGGCCTTCAGGTGCTTTGGAAAATAGTTGACCCCCTCCTCTCTGTGACAGTCCTTCAAATATTGGAATCTTGCTATCATGTCCCCCCTGGTCCTTCTCTTCACTAGACTAGCCATGCCCAGTTCCTGTAATTGTTCTTCATGTGTTTTAGCCTCCGGTCCACTAAAACATACATACAAACAATGGTTTCAGGAATTGGGTGTGTCTAGTTTAATGAAAAGAAGGATTAGGGGAGACACGATAGCAGCATCCCAATGTTTGAGGGGCTACCACAAAGAAGAGGGGGTCCACCTATTTTCCAAAGCACCAGAGGGCTGGACAAGAAATAATGGATGGAAACTAACCAAGGAGAGAAGCAACCTGGAACTAAGAAGAAATTTCCTAACGGTGAGAACAATTAAGCAGTGGAATGACTTGCCTCCAGAAGTTGTGGATGCTCCAACACTTTCAAAAAGAGACTGGACAACCATAGGAGGGGGTTGGACTAGAAGTCCTCTAAGGTCCCTTTTAACTTTATTATTCTATGTGCTTCCAGATTGTACACAGTTGATGTCTGGTTGTCCATTGTATGTCTTCTGCCATCCATCTCCTTCTCTGTATCTTCTGCCCAAGGTCACCACATCACCCCACCGTTCAAAACCCGACTTGTCCTTTTTGGCGGAAAGCCCATCATCCCCTGCTGATCTATGGTTTTGGGGAGTCCAAAACCCAAAGGCAGAGAGCCCCTGGATCAAACACGAGGACCAAATGAGACCAAACACGCGAAGCCAACATTTACAAGAAGCTCTTTTCGGCTGCCATGTAGATCTACCTCACTCCTCTCTCTGTGAGCAATCATTCCCCAAGGTGCTTTTTGCAAATATAGATGTACGTCTTTTTTCAACGACTGCCTTTTCTCCTGCCACCCTAGTGAAATCCTGATGCTCAAATCATCCCTGGAACTATGAAAGATGTTTGCACAAAGCCGGTTTAAAGCCAATTCCGTTTAAGTCCCCCCCCCCCCGTATCATTCTCAAACATATTTCTCTCTCCTTTCCACCACCACCCTTTTTTTAAAAAATCTATGGTCTGGCTGGGCCGGCTCAGTCTTTTAAACAGAAATTGCTGCCTTGGCTAAACGTTGCCTTACAATAAATAACCGACAGCGAAGAAAATAAGAAAAGAGACAGGCAAAGAATGACCCTCCTTGTCATATGACTGAGACACCAGTGAGAAGATGTGTGTGTGTGTGTGTCTCTGTGTGTTTTCTCTGTTTTTGCTTTCTCCCCAGTCCATTAACCACTGTTAATTGTTGTGTTCTTTGTGGTCAAAGGTGGCTCAGTTGACAAGGCTACTGGAAAACCGATGGGGCATTTTACAACCCTTCTTGTAAACGCACACATACGCACCCAGTCCCACGACAGCAATGCCCTTGGCTGCTGTTTTCTCCGGGAGGGGGGAAGAAATGGATGACCCCCCCCAAAAAAAAATCCAAAAGGAAAAACCGCTGAGCTATTCATCTCTAAAGTTAAAAGGGACGTCATCCATCAGACGCTGAGACTTTTTTTTTTTGCTTTCCCCTCCCTGATGTCCCTCACCATTCATGAAATTTCTCTTTGCTTTTTTTTTTTTTTTTTTTGGTCTCGGCTGATTTCCTCCCAGATAAAAGTAAATATGGCATGGTGGGTCACATCCCCACCATTATCGGCATCAGAGACGGAGACATCAAAATAATAGATTGGAGAGCGACGTGGCAAAATGCACAGGGAGGCAAAAATTTAAAAGCGGAGCCAGGCGAGAGGAGATGCTTAGCAACTCCGCAGCCTGATATTAAAGTATTTTTTTTTTTTGAATAAAGAGATTCAAAGCTTGCTCTTTAAACCCACCAGAGAGTCCTGGAGGAAACACACACACATACACAAACACAGACACACACAAAGACAGAAAGAAATGGTTCCCAGAACTGCCAGAAAGTAAGTCATGAAGGACAACAAAATGTTGCCATGTATTCTAGGCAGAAAAAATGTCTCTGAGTAGGTGACTTAGACCACTGGGTCCTTCCAAAGCAAACCATGAGCAACCCAGAATAAGAGCGATGGAAGGGACCTTGGAGATCTTCTAGTCCAACCCCCTGCTCAAGCAGGAGACCCTACGCCATTCTAGACAAATGGCTGTCCATTCTCTTCTTAAAAAACCTACAGTGATGGAGGATCCACAACTTCTGGAGCAAGTCATTCCGCTGATTAATTGTTCTCACTGTCAGGAAGTTTCTCCTTAGTTCCAGGTTGCTTCTCTCCTTGATCAGTTTCCATCCGTTGCTTCTTGTCCTGCCTTCGGGTGCTTTGGAGACTAGTGTGACTCCCTCTTCTTTGGGGCAGCCCCTGAGATATTGGAAGACTGCTATCATGTCGCCCCTAGGCCTTCTTTTCCTTAAACTAGATGTATCCAATCCATCCTTTCTATGTTTTAGCCTCCAGCCCCCTAATCATCTTTGTTGCTCTTCTCTGCACTCTTTTCTAGAGTCTCCACATTATTGGCATCCAGCATCTTCAAGCTGACCTGGAAAATCTCTTGTTTGCAAAGGTTAAGGAGCAGCCTTGATGGCATTAGAGCCTCTTCCTAAATAATTATATGGCTCCCTGCTCTTCTTTCTGCCCTGAGGCTGTTTCATTCTTCACGTGGCAGAAACTAATTTAATTAGTACCTGGAACTGGGAGAAACCAGGTCACCGCTTCCCGCACGCAGCCCCCCTGCCAAGATGGGTTGATGTTCTCCCCATCACCCACCCCTCCTCCCCTTCGTATTTTTTTTTCCTAATTGGGGTAAATATTAATTAGCTGGAATTTCACGCCAAGGATGAAGACATTCAACTGTCATTAACGAACAGGTTGCCGCGTTCTCTACCCCAAGAGTCTCACGTTGACTGCACTGAGTTAAGCACGACACTGCAAGCAAAAAAAAAAAAAAAGTGATCTACCATGTCTTGTAGCCCAAGAGAAGTGAGATGTCTGTTTTAAAAGCTAATTATTTTCTGAATGACACCTGGGATTATCAGCAGGTTGGGTGAGTGGGTGGGTGGGTGGATGGTGTTTAAAAATGTCCCCCAGAGCAGATAAGTTTAGCTTTGCACTGGGATAGTTTGCTAGTTCTGCCTGAAAGAGCAGTAACTCAGGGGGTCTTCAAACTTGGCCCCTTCATGACTTGTGGACTTCTACTCCCAGAATTCCTCAGCCAGCGTGCCTGGCTGAGGAATTCTGGGAGTTGAAGTCCACAAGTCATCAAAGGGCCAAGTTTGAAGACCCCTGCTGTAACTGGTTCAGAGTAACAGACTTGAAAGGGACCTTGGAGGTCTTGTAGTCCAGCCCCCTGGTCAAGTAAGAGACCCTATACCAGGCATGTTAAACTCATTAAAATGTCCCATCCCGGTGTTGCCAAGGCGAAAAACTCCAGATACACCACCATACGGCCCATGTTGTGTATCGGGCTTGACACCCTTGCCCTATATCATTCAGAACAAATGGCTGTCCAATCTCTTCTTAAAAACTTCCAGTGTTGGAGCACCCACAACTTCTGGAGGCAGGTTGTTCCACTGGTTAATTGTTCTCACTGTCAGGAAATTTCTCTTTAGTTTTAGATTGCTTTTCTCCTGGATTAGTTTCCATCCATTGCTTCTTCTCCTGCCTTCAGGGGATTTGACCTATTTGTGGCAGCCCCTGAAATATTGGAAGATGCTATCCTGTCACTCTCTACTCCTTCTCTTCATTAAATGAGACCTATACAATTCCTGCAACCGTTCTTTGTATGTTATAGACCCCAGCCCCCTGATCATTTCTGTTGCTCTTCTCTGTACTCTTTCCAGAGTCTCAACATCTTTTTTTTTTTCTATTGTGGCGACCAAAACTGGATGCAGTATTCCAACTGTGGCCTTACCAAGGCATTATTAATTTATTACTTTATTATTTGAAAAGAGCCTGCTAAGTCCCACCTGGAGGTCCAGAAGAGAGCAGAATCTTGCAGGCAGACTTCAGATCAAAATGAAATTTGGACTTAAAAATAAAAGAAAATGGGGAGACTTTAAGATATTTCCCAAGGTTTGGCAAGCATGACCATGTTTCCAGACAGTTGGGTTCAGCCAGAATGGTTCCTCCCCCCCAACTCTTTCCCATCACCTGATGTTGTTCATCTCTCCTTCTTTGTTTTCTGCTCTCACTTCCCTAAAAGAAGTTCTTTGTACCGTTTGCAAAAAATAATAATAATAATATTTTTTTAAAAAAATAACAATGAAAAGCTGGGCTTACCGCTGGAACTGAAAGAAATATAGAATGTTAGCAGTTCACTGAACTATGATATGAACAAGTTGGGTATTGAGGAAAGAAAACATATCTGAGCTGAAGAATACATTTCCAGGGTTAATAAAGCTTTCTCCTTTTGTTGTATATTTGTAAACACGGAGTCTAAGTTAGGTGTCATCTGTTTTCTTCTGGAATTACACCCACAGACAAATGTCAACTTCCCAAGTCTTGTCTGTCTTTATAAAGGGGTAGTGCTAGAAAATAAAGGGAATTATTTAAAGAGAGAGAAAGAGATCAGAATTACAGAATATTCTCTCTCTCTCTTAAAACCATTCCCTTTATTTATTCCTTATTTTATACACTTCTGTGACTGCTAGCAAAGAATTGTGCTTCAAGTACCTGCCGAACGCCGGTTTCCTTCCAGCCCACCCATCTGAAGGGAGAACTTGAACGGTTAGTTCACTGTCAATAATTAGGAATCTAGAACAGCTCTAGCACAGTCAGGAAATCACGATACCGATCCAATCGGTAGTTCATAACTTTGCGGAGGGCCTACCAGAGATCACGAGGGCGGCTGTGGAATGCATTTTAATCCTTGGTGCTCTCTGAGCTGGGCTGAGTTTTTTTTGAAGACATTTCATTACCCAGACTAAGCAACATCATCAGTGCTGATAATGTTACCTAGTTTGGGAAATGAAATGTCTGCAAAGAAACAACCCAGCTCAGAGAGCACCAAGGACCCCACAGTTGTTGTTGTTGTTGTCGTCGTCGTCCTCCTCCTCCTCCCTGTAAACCCCATTCCCCTCTAGCCCTGATGAAATAACCTATTTGGGTAAGGAAACGTCTGCAAGAAAAACAGCCAAGCTCAGAGGTCACCCAAGAGCGCCATCATTTCAACCCTGAGCTTTACTACACTTTAATCCATCAGACGTCTGAGAATACTGGGTTCCCCCCCCCCAAGGCCACCAGATTGACTTCCTTACCTGGTTGCTGAACACGACTAAGCCCAGGTGATCTCTTTATGGTCGAGAGGCGGGAGAAAAGGTGATGCATTCCACCTGACCTTGCAGAAATGGAACTCTTAGCTTGGTGGGAAAGAAGTTGGTTTGACGGTGGAGATCATCCTTTGTGGGGAGCAGGAAGGAGGAAAGAGATGGGGGGCACTCTTCCTATTGTGAAATGAAGAGACCCTTCGTGCCTTCCCATTACTCGATTCTCAGGTGAGCCCCTCAGAATTGTAGCTTTGATTTCGTGCAGTCCTCCTGAGTGATTAGGAGCTTCCAGTAGCCTCATCAAGCTGAGACCCTCCAGCTCCCTTAAGTATGTGTTTCTTTTTAATTGCCTCGCAATTCCTCACTTTTATTTCTTTCATTTTTTGTCCTGTAAGCTTTGGTGACCATAACGCAGCCTTGGGGTCCAAGGCTTGAAGTGAGTGGCTGATCCTGGCTTGTTTTAACCGGACGCAAAGTCGAAGACCACAAAGGAGCACGCAAATATTTGGAAAGGGAGGGGAGGAAGCTATCATGGGTTTTTTTTGGTTATTGTTGTTGGTAAAGACAAGCCTTGTATGATACAAAGCTGTCCCGAATCCCCTCCACGGACTTGACCTAGAAACTCTTTTCTCTATCACGCCTTGGTGGAAATTCAAATCTCAACACAATTCAGAAAAGTTCTCCCTGTGCTTGGTAGCAAATAAAAACGAAAGGCAGGTGCTATGTATCATAAACCTTCATCCAGATCAAAAAGTGCTGATTTAACTGGCAGAGAGCTCTCTGGAAGCTGAGACTAATTCCTACTCAAGAGAAGAATGACTTTGCTCTCAATCCAAGACTATCAGTTGAGGGGTCCCTGGTTGTTTTCTTGAAGATGTTTCATTACCCAACTAGGTGACATCCATCCATCCATCCATCCATCCATCTGAGGTCCCTTCCAATTCCATTCCATTCCATTCCATTCCACTCCACTCCACTCCACTCCACTCCACTCCACTCCTATTCTATTCTATTCTATTCTATTCTATTCTATTCTATTCTATTCTATTCTATTCTATTCTATTCTATTCTATTCCATTCCATTCCATTCCATCCCATTTCTATCTTATCCTATCCTATCCTATCCTATCCTATCCTATCCTATCCTATCCTATCCTATCCTATCCTATCCTATCCTATTCCATCCCATTTCTATTCCATCCCATTTCTATCCTATCCTATCCTATCCTATCCTATCCTATCCTATCCTATCCTATCCTATCCTATCCTATCATTATTCTAATCTATTCTATTCTATCATTCTATTCTACTCTACTCTACTCTACTCTACTCTACTCTACTCTACTCTACTCTACTCTACTCTACTCTACTCTATTCTATTCTGTTCTAGCATGCTGGCTGAGGAATTCTGGGAGTTGAATTCTGGGAGTTGAAGTCCACAAGTCATCAAAGGGCCAAGTTTGAACATCTCTGCCCTATACTGATTCTTTGTCTAAGGTCACTTTGGAAGGTCAGAGACTTATGGCTTGGTAGGGATTTGCTAATATTTTGATTTTTTTTTTAACTGCAATTGTTCACTTGGATGAAGATGTCCACTCAAACATGGGCACCAGTTGTTTCTGTGAATAAAGACAGCTCCCCCACACACTTTGGCATGATGTCTTCCCTCAAAAACCTCCATTATTGAGTTTAAAATGGGGTCAAATAAAACCCACGACATCCTGTTCCAAATGTGTTTTTTCCCTGGCATTGGCCAAAAGGGCTGCTTACAAATTTTAAACCTAGGTAGTTCCAAATAAAGGCTAGAAAATATTGCATTTAGAAGCCCCTCGGATGCTAAAATCTCACTGGCAATCGTTGGAGAACAACACACATTTTCCTCCTCCTCGCACTGCCTGTGTGTGGTAATGAATTTATTGATCTTGCCGTTTTGTTTTTCAAAAAAAAAAGCACAACAGTTATTTCAGAGATAAATGCCTCTCATTTGAAGTCATTAAATCTGCCATATTGTGGACAGCTGGAGGAAGAAATTGTCCGGTGTTGGAAAAGTGGGAAAAAGGAAAAAACAAAAACAAAAAACAAAACAAAACAAAAAAACAAAAAAACCCAATTGCTTTGCTACCTCTTGTTCATTTAAAAAAAAAAACAACAAAACAAAACACACGTACACATTTAATAATCTGTCAGATGTTTCGGGTGAACGGAGGAAAATTGAACGGTGTGGGGGATTACTGTTTTCAAAGGGGCTTATTTAGGAGCGTGCAGAATCACGGAACGGGGAGGGGGTGTTGAAGGCCATCAAAAATGAGCCTCGTGGACTAGAACTTCAGCTGAGAAACAAAAGAACTTAAGGAGATGAAATATATGTCCTTATGACTCGTTGCATCCTTTCGGAATTTTGGACAGGATATCTACCTGTCTAGAGACGAGCCCTTGTGATCTCTTGCATTAAAAAAAAATGTCTTCTGCCATGTTATTTTGGGCATTCTCAACAGGTGGATGGTCCATCCTTTGTTTCAAGGCCCCAGAAGACCTATCAGTAGCTGGCAATATGATAAAACCAGGATTCCTGTTGAGAACGCTTCCCCAACCTTCAATCAAAAGAAGGAGACACATCAATAATTCTGACCAACACAATGAAAAGCAACAGGTGGATGGTCCATCCTTTGTTTCAAGGCCCCAGAAGACCTATCAGTAGCTGGCAATATGGTTCTCAACAGGATTCCTGTTGAGAACCCTTCCCCAACCTTCAATCAAAACCTGAAGGACGTCAATAATTCCGACCAATGCAATGAAAAGCTCATTTAGGATTCCTAACACATGATGGCCCATGCATTCTGCACCGCTTGGAGTAGAAATAAATAAATGTGGGATATTGATGGTGGGACGAGTGAAATTCTGCAGATCCACCCTCCCCTCCCCACTTCCTTTATCGCGGATTCTGCAACAGCTGTTTAATTAATTGCTTGAGTGGTTCCCTAATACATCTTATTTACATACAAAATTACGGAATAATGGCAAGCTTTTGAATCGGAGAGAGAATTTAATGCCTGCTCGCCATGCATGGCGGGGTATGACTACTCCAGAAAAACGACAACAATAACACAACACAAAAGCAAATAAAATAAAATAAATAAAAATGCTGGGTGATTTCAATTGCCAGCGTTTGCCTCGCCTCCCTTATCACTCTTTTTCCCCCTCCCCTCCAATGTGTTTTAACCTCTTTCCCCCACCCTATAATTACTGGGGTTTATTTTCCTGGTGTTGTTTTACACTTGTTAGAAGTCGCCCTTGAAGTGATAAGAGACAGAAAGGATGCTTGACTGTTTGGAGAAAGGAAAGAGCAGAACAGAACAGAATAACAGAGCTGGAAGGGATCTTGGAGGTCTTCTAGTCCAACCCCCTGCTCAAACCCTATATCATTTCAGACAAATGGTTGTCCAATTTCTTCTTAAAAGCCTCCAGTGTTGGAGCACCCACAACTTCTGGAGGCAAAGAGTTCTACTGATTAATTGTTCTATCAGAAAAATCCTCCTTAGTTCCAGATTGCTTCTCTCCTTGATGAGTTTCCATCCGTTGCTTCTTGTCCTGCCTTCAGGTGCTTTGGAGAATAGATGGACCCCCTCTTCTTTGGGGCAGCCCCTGAGATATTGGAAGACTGCTATCATGTCGCCCCCTTGCTTCTCTCCTTGATTAGTTTCCATCCGTTGCTTCTTGTCGTGCCTTCAAGTGCTTTGGAATATAAGTTGACTTCCTCTTCTTCGTGGCAGTCCCTCAAATATTATAACACTGCTATCATGTCACCCCCGTCCTTCTTTTCATTAAAGGGCCAAAATCTGAGCTGGAGCACACTTCAACTTCTCAAGACAACCCTATTGAGGATGGTGGACCATGAGTGGAAGGGAAGAACATTAGTACTAATGTTTCTGCTCTAGATTTGCTCCTAAAATGTTCCTTGTTCAGCTGATGGACAGTGTTTCCTTTCTCCATATTCCCTCATCCCTGCTTTTTTTTTTTTTTTAAAAAAAGAAACACACGAAAGATGTTCTTTTTTTAAAACAAACAAACAAACAAACACAACAACACAATCCTAGATTGCATTAAAGGAGAGATAGAATCAAGATCACGTGAAGTATTAGTATCACTTTACAAAGCCTTAGGAAGGCCACACTTAGAATACCGCATCTAGTTTTGGTTACCGCAATATAAAAAAGACATTGAGATTCTGGATAGAATGCAGAGAAGAGCAACAAAGATGATCGGTGGACTGGAGGTGTAAAACATACGAAGAACGGTTGCTGGAATTGGGTATGTCTGGTTTAATGAAGGGAAGGACTAGGGGTGACCAAATAGCAGTCTTCCAATATCTGAAGGGCTGCCAGAAAAAAAAGGGGGTCAAGCTATTCTCCAAAGCACCAGAAGACAAGACCAGAAAGAATGGATGGAAACTAATCAAGGAGAGAAGCAACCTAGAACTAAGGAGAAATTTCTTGACAGTGAGAACAAATAATCAGTGGAACAGCTTGCCTCCAGAAGTAATGGATCCTCCGTCAACTGGAGGCTTTTAAGAAGAGACTGGACAGCCAATTGCCTGGAATGGTATAGGATCTCCTGCTTGAGACTAGAAGACCTCCAAAGTTCCTTCCAACTTTTGTTTTTGTCAGTTGGATACAGAGTGCCCCAAATTGAAATAAAGTTGAGTCTACTATGTCGTCCTGACCTTTAAATGCACTTTCTTGGCTCTTTGGCAAACACTGTACAATAAGTACATATTCAGGTTGTTGCTGTCTCAGAGGAGCCATGTAGCACTAGCTGCGATGCTTGCCTGGCCTTCAGGATTGTTATTTTCATCGCAACTACACCTGTGCTGTCAATTCTTGGTCCCCAGCTCTGGCCTGAGTCTGTGACGGCGCTTCCCGCGTGCTTCTCAAAACCAATTCTTTTTTACTTGATATTTCATGCAGAGGGATAAACAAGCTGCTTCGAGTTTGTCACAAGCTTCAAAGCTGTCTCTTGCCAAAGCTGTTTTAAATATAACTCAGGCTTCTTTATAGCAGGGACTAAGAATGTAAGGGAGGCTCTGATGCATTAAATCAAAATACTACCTGATCAGCATCTTCCTCCCTATAGGAGTCAGTCTTCACCAGCTTTACCAGCAGGACTTGAAAGTCCTGATTCCTAATTCAGCCAGACCAAGATCTGGATAATCCATCTCCACAACACACAAGATGGGGTTAGTGTTAAGTTTTAGTAGGTGATGGGGGATTGCGAATTAGCATTGGGTGTTATTGGTTTGATCTATGCTTTGGGGCATGGCGCCAAGACATAAACCTGAGTGATTTGGGGGGCTTTGTTTAATTAAAACAAAGGGGGGAAAGCTATGAAAAAAAGGAAAAAGGAGGAAAGAAGTCAGTTATATATAAAAGCGTTATAAAAGTTTATAGTTTGCAACTTGACGCTTTCTGAGCTTAGTGATTTTCTTGCAGACATTTCATAACCCAACTAGGCAATATGATCAGTGCTAGAAAGGAGTGGGGTTTGGAGGAGGAGGGGGGAGGAGGATTGTGGGGTCCTTGGTGCTCTCTGAGCTTGGTGGTTTTCTTTCAGACATTTCATGACCCCACTGGGTAACATCATCAGTGCTAGAAAGGAGTGAGTTTGTGGAATGGAGGAGAAAGAGGAGGAGGAGGAGGAGGAGGAGGAGGAGGAGAAGGAGGTGGTGGTGGTGGTGGTGGTGGAGGAGGAAGATGACCGTGGGGTCCTTGGTGCTCTCTGAGCTTGGTGGTTTACTTTCAGACATTTCATGACCTAACTAGGTAACATCATCAGTGTTAGAAAGGAGTGAGTTTGTGGAATGGAGGAGGAGGAGGAGGGTGGGGTCCTTCGTGCTCTCTGAGCTTGGTGGCTTTCTTGCAGACATTTCATGACCCCACTAGGTAACATTATCAGTGCTAGAAGGGAGTGAGTTTGTGGAATGGAGGAGTAGGAGGAGTAGGAGGAGTAGGAAGACGACCATGGGGTCCTTGGTGCTCTCTGAGCTTGGTGGTTTTCTTTCAGATGTCTCATTACCCAACTAGGGAACATCATCAGCGCCTATGACATTTACCTAGGTGGGCAATGAAATATCCACAAGGAAAAAAAACAAATTCAGACAGCAGCAAGGACTCCATAAACCTTTATATATACTAGAGCGTCAGTACAGCACAACCATATTTCACTGTAATTGTCCATATATAATCTATAATTATAAGTGACTCATTCATAAGTTGGAAGTAACATCAGGTCTTCAATCCACTGAGTAATTGAAGTCATAAATTTATCTTCCCAATGTAGAAGGACTACTCTCTCAGCAGCAAGAAGGGAACGGAATCAATTTCTGCTGCCCAACCATCAATTATCAGAAAGACTTTTTTGCTCGACTTGTTAAATTTGGAAGGAAAAAAAAATATATGAACAACTATTACAAAGGGTGTTTTGATCAGAGGATATATTTTGATGTGGTTCCCCCAAGATACATTCATCTCCTGCAAAGATGAGGGGGTCAAACTACTCCAGAGTAGTGAAAGGCAAGACAAAAAAACAATAGTTGGAAACTAAGATGATCCAAGGCCTGGAGACTAAAACATATGAAGAACGGCTGCAGGACTTGGGTTTGGCTAGTCTGAAGAAAAGAAGAAATAGGGGAGACAGGATAGCAGTGTTCCAGTATTTGAGGGGCTGCCCCATAGAAGAGGGAGTCAAGCTATTCTCCAGATCACCTTAAGGCAGGACAGGAAGCAACGGATGGAAACAAATCAAGGAGAGAAGCAACCTAGAACTAAGGAGAAACTTCCTGACAGTGAGAACAATTAACCAGTGGAACAGCTTGCCTCCAGAAATCGTGGGCGCTCCATCACTGCAGATTTTAAAGAAGAAACTGGACAGTCACTTGTCTGAGATGCTATAGGGCCTCCTATATATATGGTGGAGTTGCCCTCTCCTGGCTGGGCCTCCACTTTTATGACATTCAATGTGCCTGCTTTAGGTCTTCTTCCACAAATAACCTTTGGATTCATTAAGGAGTTCTACCATGTGGAATTGAGTTCTAATTTAGCCATCGGGAGATTATAAACTTCATTGGGACTTGCCGGATGCCCAGAAGGCATCGATCATTTGCAAACTCTCGCACGTGAATCAGACACTCTCGGCAGATTCTCCTGCTAGCTATTGATTCTGATGACATTATCTATCAGTTGCAAAAGCTTTTATTCCTCAATAGAGCCCTCCCCCCCGCCTCTCCTAAAAGAATCTGCATATTTATTTTTGCAAGATGATTTATGAGAACCTCATCACAGGTTAGGGAGAAAATTGAATTTGCAGACGATTGGCACGCCAAGGGAAATTAAACAAACAGGGGAGAATCTAAAGACGGATGAAGAGATAGGTGTTGGCTTTCACATGGGGGGGGGAACCAGCCGTAAATCACAGCTCTCCAGATGTTTAAAGCCTTAATTTAGAACCAGGATGGACTTGGCAGAGGTTTGTCAGGCATCACTTGGCTAAGATGAGCAGTTTTATTGCAGACGGGGAGGTGGCTAGGTTAAATCAACACAACAGCTGGCTGTTCATCCTGCCGTAAAGACATCATATATCTGGTGTAGGATGATGCACTGATGATGTTACTCAGTTGGGTGATGAAAAGTCTGCAAGAAATCAACCAGGTTCAGGAAGCACCAAGGACCCCACCGTCCTCCTCCTCCTCTTCCGCCCCATCCTTCTTCTTTTCCTCCACTCCACAACCCCACTTCCTTCTAGCACTAATGATGTTAGAAGTTGGAACATGGAAAGTCTGCAAGGATACACTCAGGTTCAGAGAGCATCAAGGATGGAGAGAAGAGAGAGAAAGGGAGAGAGAGAGAGAGAAAAAAGGAGAGAAAGAGAGAGAGACAAAGGGAGGGAGAGAGAAAGAGAAAGAGAGAGGGGGAGAGAAAGAATGGGAGAGAGAGAAAGGGAGAGAAAAAGAGAAAGAGAGGAGAGAAAGAGAGAGAGAGAAAGAGAGGGGGGGAGAGAGAAAGGGAGAGAAAGAGATAAGGAGAGAGGAAAGAAAGGGAGAGAGAGAAAGGGAGAAAGAGAGAAAAAGAGAGGGGGAGAGAAAGAAAGGGAGAGAGAGAAAATATGCTATTTCAAGAATTATTACAGTCTGAACAATTGTAATGCACTGGATAGCAACCATTCCTCACTGCCTGCCTCCCCAAGTTTGCCTCGTTAATTGACATCTCATTAAAAGATCATTAAGAAGCCAAAAATGAGAGGACATGCACACATATGCACTGCACAAGATAAACCTTGGGACTTTTTTTTTTTTTTAAAAAAAAAAAGACATGGTGTTTTGGTAATGAAAACCCAGCAGAATTAAATGTGGACTGCTAAGTGATGAAACAATTAAGAAAACCTGAAGGAGCATATGTAAATATGCCTGCGTGGCAGGCCGATAGTGTATTTACATATCGATATAGTCATTCATCAATAAATAAGCGGGCAGTTGCGTTAAAGGTAGCGTCGTAGGCAGGATGCTAAGATGGTCCATTTGAAGCAGTCACTGAGGAGAGGGTGGCATCTTGCAGAGAAGAGGAGAAGAAAAGAAGAAAGAGAGAAAGGGAGGGAAGGAGGGAAGGAAAGAGGAGGAGAGGAGAGAAGAGAAGGAGGGAGGGAGGAGAGAGAAGAGAAGAAGAAAAGGAGGTAGGGAGGGAAGGAAAGAGGAGAGGAGAGAACAGAAGAAGAAAGGGAGGGAGAGAAGGAAGGAAGGAGAGAGAAGAGAAGAAAAAAGGGAAGGAGGGAAGGAGGGAAGAGAAGAGAGGAGAGGAGAAGAAAGGGAGGGAGGAGAGAAGGAAAGAAGGAAGGAGAGAAGAGAAAGAAAGGGAGGGAAGGAAGGAGGGAAAGAAAGAGGAGGAGAGGAAAGAAGTGAAGAGAAGGAGGGAGGGAGGAGAGAGAAGAAAAGAAGGAGGCAGGGAGGGAAGAAAAGAGGAGAGGAGAGAACAGAAGAAGAAAGGGAGGGAGAAAGGAAGGAAGGAGAGAGAAGAGAAGAAAAAAGGGAATGAGGGAAGGAGGGAAGAGAAGAGAGGAGAGGAGAAGAAAGGGAGGGAGGAGAGAAGGAAAGAAGGAAGGAGAGAAGAGAAAGAAAGGGAGGGAAGGAAGGAGGGAAAGAAAGAGGAGGAGAGGAAAGAAGTGAAGAGAAGGAGGGAGGGAGGAGAGAGAAGAAAAGAAGAAAAGGAGGCAGGGAGGGAAGAAAAGAGGAGAGGAGAGAACAGAAGAAGAAAGGGAGGGAGAAAGGAAGGAAGGAGAGAGAAGAGAAGAAAAAAGGGAGTGAGGGAAGGAGGGAAGAGAGGAGAGGAGAGGAGAAGAAAGGGAGGGAGGAGAGAAGGAAAGAAAGAAGGAGAGAGAAGAGAAAAAGAAAGGGAGGGAGGAAAGGACAGAGAAGAGAAGAGAAAACATGGACTATTTTCCTTGTCCAAGTATCTCCAGGACCATGCTGGCCCTTAATCAGAAGGTGGGAAAAGTCCTCCTATATGTAGACTGTACCTTAATAAAGCTGAAATTGTTGCTGATAAATAAAGGATACAGCTTCTCTTTTTTTCCAATAGCTACCTGTGTGGAAGCAAAATTGGAAAATACTGGCTGTGATCACACATGGACAAAATAATAAGTACTTTTGTGCTTCCTCACTCGGCAGTTATTACCACCGAACAAAAAAGAAAAATGGAATAAAAATCCAGGGTAGGATTACAAGGTGAATAAAGTTGATTAGAAAAATCATCACAAACTCTCTAGAAAGGGATGAATCCATTCTTTTTTCCTTTCTAGTATTTTTTTTTTAAAGTCAAGTTTACAAAATTAACAAGGAGGTTTTTTTTAAAACAAAACAAAACAAAACAAAAGTTTAGAGCTTCCTATCTTTCTTGAGACAACACAGGAAAGTTGTCCTCCCTTCGCGTCTTTTGTTCTTGGCCTTCAAAATCCTGGAAAATTGGTTGGGTTTTGGGATGGACCAGAAGTCTCTGGAAGTTCGGGCTGGAGATTGAATAGAATTGGAAGGGGTCTTAGAGATCTTCTAGTCCAACCCACTACTCAAGCAGGAAGCCCTACATCACTTGAGACAAATGGCTGTCCAATCTCTTCTTCAAAACCTCCAGTGTTGGAGCACCCACAACTTCTGGAGGCAAGGAGTTCCGATGATTAATTGTTCTCACTGTCAGGAAATTCCTCCTTAATCCCGGGGTTGCCTCTCTCCTGGATTAGTTTCCACCCATTGCTTCTTGTCCTCCTTTTGGGTGCTTTAGAGAATATGTTGACCCCCTCTTCTTTGTGGCACCCTCTTAGACATTGGAAGAGTGCTATCAAGTCACCCCTGGTCCTTTTTCCCCCTTAAAGTAGACATACCTAATTCCTGTAGCTGTTCTTTGTATGTTTTAGCCTCCAGCCCCCTAATCATCCTTGTTGCTCTTCTCTCCATTCTTTCTTGAGTCTCAATATCTGTTTTATATCATGGTGACCAAAACAGGACGCACTGTTCCAAGGGTGGTCTTCCCAGATGTTCTTTGGATTCTTTAGATGTTCTTTAGATTCACATCCTAGCTTGACTCCCTCTTCTTTGGGGCTGCCCCTCAAATACTGGAAGACTGCTATCATGTCACCCCTAGTCTTTCTTTATATCTCTTTAAGGGTTCTCTACAGTGTCCATGAACTGTACAGATCCTTTGGCAGATTTAACAGCTCGGATCTCACCAACTTCAGTGAAAAAAAAGAGTGGACCATTGAGGCCAGGAAGATGTCAGCCAAGCAGGATTTATCTGTGGCAAACACCCTGGGTGTTTATCGCCCAAAGAATTCATTAGCCAAAAGCCTTCTGCAGCAATCCCAGTTAGTAGCAAACGTAGTTTATAACACGGAACGCGCTGTCATTTTCCCCCCCAGTCTGTTGAAGGAAGTGATTTAATTGTCCCACATTAGCAGATCAGCAGTTCTGCTGGCCTTGTTTTGATCGTATTTTTTTTAACTCGCTCAAAGAAACCAGCCAGCTCGTCTCAGAGAAGATCCTTGCCAGATATTTTATTCATCTCCCTCATTTATTTTCAAACACTGATGATGTTTGCTTGTTTTTTTTTCTTCTTCTTCTTCTTCTGCCAGTTGAAAGCTAGGATCTCTGATTAGCTCCACGTCTTTTTCATTCTTGCACTTTTGATCCGCACCAATAAAAACATCAATTCGTGGAAGTGGCTCAGGCAATTTTGGATGTTATTATTATGACTATTGTTAAAAACATCTTCCAAAGTTCAAAACACTGCTGACACTTGGAAAAAAAAAAAAGAGGGAGAGAAATATATATATATATATATATATATATTTTCACCCTCCTCTCTCTCTGTCTCTCCCTCTTTGTCTCACGGGGTGCCACCACCTTGTGAAATGGTGACTTAGAAAGCTTTTGAATTGCAAGTAGCAGGTTAGGAAAACACAACAGAAAAATCAAAAGTGTGCATGGTGACACTCCTCTTTAATCAGAGATTACCCTCATATTTTATTCTCTGGTCTTGATAAAACACTGTGGTGATTTCATGGACCCCTTTCCTTAGAAGACGCGCTTGGCTGAAAACACGTCTTTTCATGTTGCACCCATAGTGAGCCATCGTTTCACTTAAAAATTAGAGTTTGCTTAACCACCATTACAAAAAAGGGTCGTAAAATCAGGTTCGTTATATGACCAAGGTGTTTTACAACTGTCACAATTTACATTGATGAGCAGCGTCTATTATTATGACTCAAGAACTATCTGTAAATTCTGGACAGACCCCTGACCCTCTTTTGAGATTTTGAACATGTAACTTTTATCAGCCCTGTTTTGTCTCAGTTTTGATTAAAGTCTAAATCTGTCTGTCTGTCTGTCTGTCTGTCTATCTATCTATCATGTATCATCTATCAATCTATATCTTCTATCTATGTATCTATCTATCTATCTATCTATCTATCTATCTATCTATCTATCTATCTATCTATCTAATCATCTATCATCTATCAATCTATCTGTATCAATCTATGTATCCTATCTGTCTGTCTATCTATCTATCTATCTATCTATCTATCTATCTATCTATCTATCTATCTATCTCTTATCATCTATATCTTCTATCTATCTATCTATCTATCTATCTATCTTATCATCTATATCTTCTATCTATATCATCTATCATCTATCAATTTAGCTAAGTATCTTCTATTTATTATCTATCTATCATCTATCAATCATATATCTATATCTATGTATCAATCTATCTGTATCTATCTATTTATATCATTTATCTATCTATCAACTATCTGTCTATCTATCATCTACCTGTCTGTCGTCTGTCTGTCTGTTTATCTGTCTGTCTATCTATCTATCTATCTATCTATCTATCTATCTATCTATCTATCTATCTATCTATCTAAACTTTTGCATGTGTTTCCTTTAATATATGTCTTTAATTCTGTTTTTCTACTTCACAGCGTTTTTTTCTTAACGCTTCAAAGTTTAGAGAAATTTAAACTTGGATGGTAATTATCCACTGACGCTCAAATGAGCAGGGAAGCATCAATTAGGTTATCCTCAAATCTGAAACAAGTCCTTTTCTTCTCCATTCTCTTGGTTCTGGCTCCAAATCCGGCATTCCTAATCCTAGAAATAGTTACAGCTCAAAGAACTGGGCTGGGCGATACAGATAGGAAGGTGGCTTTTTTTTTTTTTTTTTTTAAAAAGCAACTCACATTTGCTAGCAAATTCAAATGTTAAAAAGAAAAGAAAAAGAACAGAACAGAGGCACCTTGGCCTTCCCTGGGTCTAATTGGAATCACAAAGGAGCTTCATGACACTGTTGTTTGCCTTCTTTAGAAGAAATCCATTCTTAGCACACGGGAGAAGTGCATTTTTAGAAACCGAGAGGAGAAAAAAAAGGAGGGGGCAAATTAGAATGGGGAGATGGAAGGTGCTATGTAAAAAGCGTGGAAGCAAGTAATAGAAGTTAGCTCAAGAGGCAAGCTAATAATATTTCTGAATGGAAACTGGAACAAAGAGAGAGGCAGAAGTCTCTGGTTTACATTCTGTTCCGAATCCTCTGATCTTCAGCCCTCTCTGAATTAATCGCATCTTCAGTTGCTGAGACACTGTCCTCCCTTTTCAACAGCCCAGAAGGGCAAGGTGAACATCTGAAAGAGAAACGATGTTTCTCCATGCCTGCTTGGGTAAAGAAGTTGTTTGGTTGACCTGGCTGGGGAACGAAGTTCAGAAAGGAGACGGTTGAAAGTGGTCTCACTTCAGATTAGGTGGTAAACCTTTTGAGGTCCTTCACAGATTGTTCCGTGAATGAGGGAGGAACCTGCAACTCAGTCACGTCTGATGTCTTTGTGACCTCATGGGCCACAGCATGCCTGGCCCACATCTCCTCCACCATCTCCTGGAGTTTGCTCAAATTCATACTCATTGCGTTGATGACCCTATCTAACCATCTCCTCCTCTTGTCGTCCCCTTCTCCTTTCGCCTTCCATCTTTCCCAACATTTGGGAAAAGAGTCTTCTCTTCTCATTTGGTGGCCAAAGAACAGAGAGTTGCTTCAAAAGCAACGCCAGTCCCTTATTACCTACCATCTTTGGTGGATATGCTCTAAAGCCAAAAGATTCTGGTTAAGAATACATGCGTGGTTAGAGAAAATGACTAAAAAAAACATATAGATTTTAAGCCAGAATTATTTTTTGTTAGGCACAATTGTAGGAAATTATAAGAAAGAGTGTATATGTTTAATTTTACATAGATGAACTGCAGCAAGAATTGTATTCGCTCAACTTTGGAAAAACGAAGATTTACCAACGGAGGAAGATAGATAGATAGATAGATAGATAGATAGATATAGATGGATATAGATAGATAGATAGATAGATAGATAGATAGATAGATAGATAGACAGACAGACAGAGACAGACAGACAGACAGACAGACAGACAGATAACTTTATTATGGTCATAGACCAGCAATAGATAGATATAGATATAGATATAGATAGAGATAGAGATAGATAGATAGATAGATAGATAGATAGATAGATAGATAGATAAATAGATAGATACATAGATAGATAGATAGATAGATATAGAAGTCCACAAGTCATAAAGGGGCCAAGTTTGAAGATTCTTGTGTTAGAGCTTCTGTAGTTTAATAGCAAACCTGTAAAAAAGTGTGCATTTTGAGACACGAGTATCTGTAAAAAAAACAAAAACCTATAGCTTAGTTTGGGGCTAATATTTCCTTAACTTTCTTCAAGATTAAGAAGCCCAGGTGAGTTTAACTGGGGAAGATTAGCGAAAAGTGATGTAAAAGATGCCCTATTAATGGACGGTATCGGCGGAAATAATTTGATTATGGATGGCTTACTGAGAAATACAATTTCCATACGAGGAATCTATAAAAGCAGTCTTGGGAAAAAATACATTAGAGCAGAACCATTTGATTCTTAGCAACAAAAGGAAGAAGAATGGATTATACGAAGGGTGAAAAACAACTTCCTAAAACAAATACGCTGTGTAAATATCTACATAAACAACAAGCCCTCTTTTGACGGGTAATGTTTTTATAACTACAGAAAGAAAACCAGCTTGTAAAACAGCTTCATCCATCTCTATCGGGGCTTAGCATCTCGCTGAAGTATTTCTAGACGTGATTAAGTGAAGAGTTATTATTTTTTTCTTTCTTTCTTTCTTTCTTCAAGCTGGGAGAAGAATGAAGAATTGATATGTTTACTGTTCCAAAACGGGACAGAATGAATTGGAAAAAGAAAAGTTTAGTAAGAGTTTACTAAAGTGAGAATTTAACAAGACCACATCCAGTTTCGGTCATCCCGTTACAAAAAAGATGTTGAGAGTTTCGAAAAAGTGCAGAGAAGCAAGTAAGATGATTATGAAGAATGGCTGCAGGATTTGGGTTTGGCTAGAGAAAAGAAGGACTAGAGAAGGACATGATAGCAGTACTCCAGTATTTGAGGGACTGTCACAAAGAAAAGGAGGGGTCAACTTATTTTCCAAAGCACCAGAAGGCAAGACAGCGTTCCAGTATCTCAGGGGCTGCCACAAAGAAGAGGGAGTCAAGCTATTCTCCAAAGCACCTGAAGGCAGGACGAGAAGCAACGGATGGAAACTGATCAAGGAGAGAAGCAACCTAGAACTAAGGAGAAACTTCCTGACAGGGAGAACAATTAACCAGTGGAACAACCTGCCTCCAGAAGCGGTGAATGCTCCAACACTGGAAGTTTTTAAGAAGAGACTGGACAGCCATTTGTCTGAAATGGTGTAGGGTTCCTGCCTGAGCAGGGGGTTGGACTCAACGACCTCCAAGGTCCCTTCCAACTTTATTATTATTATTATTATTATTATTATTATTATTATTATTATTATTAATGGTTGGAAACTAAGCAAAGAGAGAAGCAACCTAGAACTAAAGAGAAATTTCCCAACAATAAGAACAGTGGAACAGTGTGCCTCCAGAAGTTGTGTGTGCTCCAACACTGGCGATTTTAAAGAAGAGATTGGACAACCATTTGTCAGAAATGGTCTAGGGTTTCCTGCTTGAGCAGGGGGTTGGACTAGAAGACCTCCAAGGTCCCGTCCAGCTCTATTCTGACTTAATGACTTAGTGAGAGAAAATAGAAGGGTCAGAACTGTGCATACAAGCTCAGTGTCATGGTTCCAATATTCCAATGTTAGCAGCATTGACACTCAGCTGGAGAAACATCTAGATTTGAATCCCATCAGATGCCACCATGTTCCTGGAGGTTGCAACACAATTGCGCTTAGTTGACTTATTGAATGCTCTAAGCACAATGAGTGTCTACCTATGTTGAAAACTCTGAATTTTTCCCTCTCTTGTTAACAAAGGTGTCAGCATGCCACCAGCGCAAGTGATAGACTGGCTGATGTTGTCATATTTTTGGAGCCAGGAAGAACAGGTACGGGAATTCTTCCCGTTCCAATTAACGTTTGACAGCACCCCATTCATAACTATTCATAATTTGGACTTATCAGCCTACTTAGCTGAACACGGACCTCCATAACTGGGACCATCCAAATGAACCACTGAAATAGACACAGACAGACAGACAGACAGATGGATAGTTGTGTTTTTGGAGCAAATAACTTACAAAGGTTGATAAGAATGGCTTTCGAAATTCAGATCTTGTCTTTTGAGGGATGGAATCTTAATGACTTTGACTGTAGAGTAAGTTCCAAAAGACAAGTTGCAAATCGCATAGCAAACCTTGGCTTATTTTGAGCAATGTTGGTTTATGCACCAAGCATTGAGAGAGAGAGAGAGAGAGAGAGAGGCATTTGAACTTTCAGCTTTGGTGCATCACATGACAGTGAGATTTTGAACAATAGGAGACAACCTCACACATGCCACAATACCTAGTCACAACGGAGCAATTAAAGGCAATTACAGTGTGCTTTATATTATAGGACAGACGACTCGCTACATTGAAGATTGGAAAATCTCTCATGAACGGGCTAATAACGTATTAATATATTAATTCCTTTAATCCTGTCAAACTTCCACAGTATTACTGTTTCCAAAGAAAAAGAAGAAGAGAGGAAGGAGAGGTGGAAATAATAATAAGAAAAAGCGAACAAGAAAATGCCGGGCTATTAATAGCAGTTTGCTTGGTCTTAATTGTATTTATTTTTTTAAAAAAAATCTTTTTTTTTTTTTAGTCTGTCAGAATTAGATTAAGATATTTGTCTGCTCTGGAAAAAGCTTTAGGCTGAGACAAAGGGACTAAAAGAAAAAAGAAAAAAAGAGAAAGAAAACAGTATCTTTACAATGTTTTGACTTGTTTTCTTTTCTCTCGCTTCTCCCAGCTCTTTAAATGGAGAGTTTTAATGTTATTTCATCTTGTTATACAGATTATGCCTGCCCTTCTGATTGTTAGCAAAATGTAGACGTACTCAACTCTGGAATGTGGTTGTAAAGCTTTAATTTCCATTTCATTGTTCTTCTAAACAGAAATTGCTCTAAGCCTTGCCTTTCCACTCTTAAGCATTGCTTAAAAGAATGCTCAACTTTCCGCCGTTGCACGTTGATTGTTTTCATACTAAATTTTGATAGCCAAGCACAGATGCTTTGCAAATAGGCCCCCCTCCCTCCCTCCCTCCCTCCCCCTCTCTCTAACTTTTCTTGAATTATTGATCTTCATCCAGCGTGGAATTTGTCTTCATTAGACTTATGCTTCTCGATTGCTGGTATTAATATGAAATTCCAGGGGCAGCCAATTGATCCGTTGCTTTTGGAATGGGGATGGGGTGTGCTGGGCCTTTTACTGAGGCTCCCCGGAGCTCACTTCTCCTTTTGCCAAATGCCAAAATGGAAATGAGATTTCAGAAAGACAAATCAGAGATGAGATGAGAGGTTATTACAATTCCCCCTTTGCATGCTTCGTCCCAAATTAAATTGCAACACGGCGTGGGGGTGGTGGGGGGAATGGAGAAACCAGCTCAAAATATCAGTCTCTTGATCATTCCGGAGAGGTGAATTTCGGCAGCTCAACACATTAAAAATCATTATTTTTAGCACTGAGGCACTAAATTTAATGTTATGGCAGCCATTCCATCCGATAGCAAAAGACGAGAAGGCTAATCCAATCGCTGAAGTGCATTAATATTTGGCCATAACTATAGCATCCATCAAAAATTCCTGAATGGTTGCCATTAGAGCCAGCCATGAGGATAAGGGTCATTTGAAGAACTGGTGCCTAAATATGCTTGTTTTTTTAAAAAACCCTGTGGGAAGTCAGCCCCCCCTGAAGGAAACATTAAAAAGGGAGAATATTATGTTTCCTCAAAGAATCTTAAAAGAGGCAGAAAAGCATGCCCAGTTTTCTTAATAGCCCCAAGTCTCGCTCCCCCAAGCAGAAACTAGCTCTGCAGAAATGCAGATATAAATAATCCAAGAAGACAAAGACATCTAAAATCTACATACCCCACCCAATCTCTAAGACAGGACATAATAGGATTAACCCACAGATGCCAAAGGGGCACACTTAGACTCAGGTCAAAGTACATAACACAGGAACAACTCCAAACAAAAGACTCAAAAAGGTATAAAAACCCACTCCCTACATGTGCTCTCTCTCTCTCTTCTTTCAGAGCCATCTTCCTGTCTGGCTTTCCTCTCCAACAAACTGCAACCTTCTTCCTAAAGCAGTCGCCATGTTGTTTATTCCCAGCTTGGACTGAACCACGATGAAGACTTTTCCTTCAACAACCTCTTTCATATTCTCCATAAAAAAAGACCTGGGGAATGTTGCCATGATTTCCCACTTTATAAATGATTCTGCAATTCTTTGGGGGGGGGGGAATTTAAAAATAACCAGGGTTATCAAAGAACGCCACAAATCATTTAAAACTACACGATGCACAACCTGAAGGAGAGATTTGCTATATTTGCATTTTGCAATCCGGGAGAGAAGGCTGAATAAAAAAAAGCTAAAGGAGGAGAATGACGACAACGGCAAGTCGGTACAAAATCAGAAACTTGGCATATGGCATGTATTTTGAGTGCTTGCGATTGGTGCTATTTTTGAACATCTCAACTTCAACTCTTCCCTCTAGGTTTACAATATCCACCTACTTTTCCTCCTGCTTCTCCTCCTAATGCTTTGCTTCTATCCTATTGCAGATGAGATGTTATCAATATCCAGATCTGTACCTGAGCAGGTATGGATGTGGTCAGAAAGGGGAGGGACCAATTGCTATCTCCTAAAACTGAAATCTGATATGATTCATCTAAACTAATCTATCCATTCAATTTCTCTCTCTCTCTCTCTCTCTCTCTCTCTCTCTCCACTCAGCTTGTCTGTCTGTCTTTGTCTATCTATATCTTCATTATCTATCTATCTATCTATCTATCTATCTATCTATCTATCTATCTATCTATCTATCTATCTATCTATCTATCTATCTACTCAACTTGTCTATCCAGCCAATCTATCTGTCCAATCTATCCATCTATCTTCTATCTATTCAATTTACCTGTCTATCTCTTCTTCCATCCACACCCCACCCACCCATCCATCCTCCACCCCATCCATCCATCCATTCATCCATCCATCCATCTAATTTGCCATTTACCCATGATCCATTCTACTTTCTGATAATATCCCAATTTCTCTCTACCCGCCCACCTCCCCACCACTGAGTGACAGGAAACTGGAGCAGAGGAATCACCTCCCACTCCGTGAGAAAATTCAGCAGCTACCGGGGAGATTTCCTGTCAGCCCGTGTTGAAATTCTTTGGAAGTTTGACAGGATTACAGGGGATTAATACATTAAAGCATTAGGACTGCATTCACTGGGGTTTTTTTTCAAAGTCACCAGGTTTTCCTCTCTCTGTCCCATGAAATGCAACAAGAAGCCTTAATAATCCAAAGAAAAGAATCCCAGCAATCAAGAACGTTAATATTTCCCCACCGATTCCAAGATTGAACAAAACTTGAATGCCTGTAAGCTGCCTAAAGTCACCACTGCGAGATGGGAGCCACAGAAGCTTAATAAAGTTTCATAAATAAAGAAATAGATTTTTAGAAGTTGTCCGTGGAATCAGAAATTGTATGGTCAAACGGATCTTACCATTAGAATTTTGCCCCTCCTGCTTTAAAGTGGAACTTGCCTTCCCGGACATTAAATTCATTATTCTGTATCCTGATCTCTAGAGTGATCGGAAACAGGTTATGGTTGTTCAATGTAACCTCATTTTAGCTGCTTACAGAATGCAATATATTCAACTTTCTTCCCTGCAAGTTTAAAAAGACTCAACATTCTCAGTGGGGAAAATATACTTTCCGCCAAATATGCTTTGGCATTCCTATGGATCTTATTATTATTTAAAAATTTTTTAAAAAAATTTAGGTGCTTTTTTCCTCCTTTTTAAAATCATTTGTCAACCTCTCCGAGTTAACATCTCCATATCCTGAGTTAAATCATATTTCAGGATATCTATCTATCTATCTATCTATCTATCTATCTATCTATCTATCTATCTATCTATCTATCTATCTATCTATCTATCTATCTATCTATTTATTCTCCAAAGCACCTGAAGGCAGGACAAGAAGCAATGGGTGGAAACTAACCAAAGAGAGAATCAATCTGGAAATAAGGAGAAACTTCCTGAAAGTCAGAACAATTAACCAGTGGAACAACCTGCCTCCAGAAGCAGAGAATGCTCCAACACTGGAGGTTTTTAAGAAGAGACTGGACAGCCATTTGTCCGAAATGGTATAGGGTTTCCTGCCTGAGCAGGGAGTTGGACTAGATGATCTCCAAAGTCCCTTCCAACTCCTCCTCCTCCTCCTCCTCCTCCTCTTATTATTATTATTATTAGTCATCACACAGTCAGCAGATGTTCAGACTGGATTTGGCATTTTTGTCCTACCTATCGAGTCCTTCTCAAGGACCTGGGATAGGCAGATGTGGATGTTTGATGGTATTACAGATCTCGTCGCAGGATGGAAGCAGTTCCTAGTAAGGCCGCCTTTGGCAATTGACTAATGGCGAATGTGTCAGTGCCGATGGTGTTCAAGTGGTGCTCCAGTTGTTTTGGGATTGCACCCAAGGCGCCTATGACTATTGCCTTTGCCACAGTCTTTCTATTTCTATTTGTAGGTCTTTGTATTTTGTTATCTTCTGCAGTTCTTTCTCGTCTATTCTGTATTATCATTATTATTATTATTATTATTATTATTATTCCCTCCCTCCCTCCCTCCCTCTCCAGTTTCTCTGAATAAAACAATAAAAACCTGCATCGATCTGAATGCAGCTGGTGCTGTGTGCTGCTTAAATCTAGGAAAAAATGCTTGCTATTTTACCTGTTTGTGTGCTTTTACCACTAAGTACTTCAAGCAAATCCTTCAACCCCCCCCCCCCGCTTCTGGGGACGGGAGCTTAGAGAAAAATTACTGCACGTATCTGTTGTGGGAGAAAGGAAAATGTGCACAGGCTTGCTATTACACCCAGGGGGGACATCCTTGTAAATACAGCCTTTCTGGGTCTGTATGTATATGAATTTGCATGTTTTGTGTACACGGTATATAGAACTAAAGTGCCCCCGTGTTGCTTACAAATCTAAGCCTGAGACCAGTTCTGTCTTGAGGCTTATAATGACACCACACAAAAGGAAATCCAGAGGAGGAGGAGAGAAGAGGAAAAATAGCACTGCAGTGACAGGAAGCCATGAATTCCGTCTCCTTGAAAAGCTGCCGATCATGCACAATCAAACGAATGGTGCCAAATGTATGGCACGATCTATCTTGAGCTGTGGTGGCACAGTGGTTAAAATGCAGCATTGCAGGCTAACTCTGCTGACTGCCAGCTGCCTGCAATTTGGCGGTTCAATTCTCACCGGTTCCAGGTGGAGTCAACCTTCCATCCTTCCAAGGTCGATAAAATGAGGACCCAGATTGTTGGGGGAGAGGGGGGCAGAGGCTGACTCTGTAAACCGCTTAGAGAGGGTGGTAAAGGACTGTGAAGCAGTAAATAAGTCTTAAGTGCTATTGCTGTTAGTTGTGGACACGACTTCTGATTGGCCAATGGCTGCAACTACACATTGCTGCTACTGTCTGCTGTCCCAGCGTGGTCAAATTAGAAAAGAAAGACTCTCAAATTCATTGTGAACGGATTCATTGTGAATGAATTCATCGTTACTAAAGCCAAGTGATTACAGGATAGCAAAGCCGGATCAAAAGGTTCGTGCCCAAAGCATCTGATTTACCTTTTCTCTTTCGATTCCTCTTATGCTAGCCCCCTCCCTTATTATGCAGAACTTAATATACAGAAATATTATTTCTGAATTTAATTTGTATCCACCCCTTTCTCCCCAGTCATTACTCACAGATCAGGCTCAGCCCGGCACAAACGAGAGACCACCATCAAACCACAATCCCATTCTGTTCTCTATCTTTCCTGTGCTGCAAATAGAAATTATCCATTGGTCAAGGATTGAAGTAAAGTTTCTGCCTCTTCTCTCCTCCCGTGTGCATTTGGGGTCTTGCTTTTTTTTTTTTTTTAAAAAAACAACAAACAGGAACAGTAGGCAACATTAAAAACCCGCGATCAAATTAAGATTAGATTTAAGACTAAAATCCGGGCACTGCTGAAAGTCTAATTACACTGACATCTCTATTGGTTCACTAAGACATGGAATTATCCTTATATAGGCGGATAGTGGACTGTGGATTTCAGCATTCAGCCAGGTATATTTTTTCCCCTCCCCAAAGTGTTGTTAACAATGCCCTCCTGCTCTCTTGTATTTCCAAGTATTTAATCTGGTCCCTTTATGTATGCTCAGAAGACAATTTAGACAAAGAATATTTCCTGAGCCTCCAACTTCAACATCTTTGGCTCGACGTTCTAAGAAGGAGAACGCCTGCCAAGTTATTCCAAAGCTACGTCAACAGGAATTAATTCTATAAAGCTAGTTTCCCATAAGAGAACATGCATAGTTAGACATCCAGCACAGAAGTCTTAGTGTGTCTTATTGGGCCAACTATATATGCTCTGAGGACCACATAAAAACAAGAACTTAAGCCCATTCTTGGAAAAACATCCTACTGGGACCCCAATAGCAAAAGTGCTACTTTTTTCAAGGCGACGCCGTATCCATACTTAGCAAAACTGCCAAATTTATAATCTAGTCTGCTCAGTTAAGGGCCCATTATATCAAATTAATGCTTTACTGAAGTCCCTCAAGACTCAATAATATCATAGGCCTTGGGGTGTGTATGTCTGCGTGTCTCTGGAGACCAGTGAGATTTTGTGATGGCTCCCATTATTGCTGTTATCCTCTATTCTCTCCTATATTTAAGACTTTTAATTTTTTTTAAAAAAAATAAAGACTATTTTTATATGTTTACTGTTTCATTGTTGGCTGTACGCTGCCCGGAGGCACTTCTCATGACCATATCCATTTGAGAAATAAATGTGACTCACTTATCCGAATGCTTTGCTCTGCATTTCTCGCATACGTACCCCTTTTATTTTAATTAGTCAGATGAGTTTGTCTTATGTTCTTGTGTTTTTTTTCTGATAGGGTCAATGGATTAATCAAAAAGCTTTTAAGTATCTGGCTAGTTGGCGATGGAAGGAACATAGTAACATTTATGAAGGGGTTCCACCTCTCTTTCTCTTTACAGTTACATCCTTTGCTCATCCCTCTTTGCTACTGATTTCAGTAACACCTGGTTTTCTGAATGTGAAGCAGATGCCTGAAAAATTGGAGATTACTTGAGACTTGGTGGCTTGGAGGAAACAAGAAGTATGAATAAAGGGGGTTGTGTCACAACTGAGTGTGTCTATTCTTTCTGGGGATGAAATGTCTAGGTTGGGAAGATAAAGATTCCCGGCCACTATCCTGTGTGTGTGTGGGGCCAGGAACTTTTATTTATCTATCAAACAACTAGAACCATCCATCTACATTAATCTAAATTTATCTATTTTGTTTATCTACATTTATATGTCTATCAAACAACTGGATTCTGAGGAAAATGAACTCTTCGCTAGTTGAATCTGTTCAAGGTGCTGAAATGCTATCTGTAGTTCTGGATCTCTGTCCATGGTGTTGAAGCTCCTTTCGTGGTGCTGAGTCCATGGGGCTGAATATTGCTGATGCTGAAGCTGTTAGCCACACAGTGTGTGTGTGTGTGTGTGTGTGTGTGTGTGTGTGAGAGAGAGATAGAGAGAGAGAGAGATAGAGAGAGAGAAATGCACATAGTGTAAGATGTTGTGTGGCCACTATGCTTCAAATGTATCGAGAAACTAAGAAAGTGGGTCAACTGAGTAACCCAGGTTGTGTGAACAGAGCCAACATTTTTTCCTCCTGACCCAGGAAACAGTGGCAGCTGGTAAATGGCATTTGAGGGCTCTTCCCGTGCCAGCAGCTGGGAATCATGCCAAACAGCCAACTCATTAGCCATTTCAGCAGTAGGAAATTCACATTTCCTCTCCCCCCCCCCTCCGGTAACTTGCCTGCTGAATGGGATACCCTGTTACATTCAGTGCTAATAAAAACAGCTGGAGGTTCAGGATGCATCCAGTGTATCTGAAGTGATGCTCATCCTATTTGCAGCAATCTTGTGTCCTGCTGATGGTCACTTTGAGGCCTGGCAACAGAAGTTCATCTTGGCCCTACGTTTACTCAAGCCCTAGGCTGTATGTGTCAACTCCAAAAGTTGCTATCAAAATGTAATTGTTAACATACTGGGTGGGAGAAATCCAGACTTTATTTTCTTTTTACAACCCTGTAAATCCCTTTCATTTCAGGCCGCGTTGGCGCAACTGAATGGAGCTAACCATTTACTGGCTGGATGCCCTTCCTGACACCTATGTGGAGTTCACAGCAGATATATTTTTTTCTCTCTTCCTAAGAGAGAAATGTCTGCTGCTACATAGGATTGAACTCTCAACGGTCCAAGTTGGAGGCGTGTGTCTTCACCACTAGGCCAGAAGGAGAAATTCTGACTAATGGTGTCCAAATCTGTCTTGACTGTGATTTGGTTGAGGTTTGCGAGTTGAATTGTCAGATCAAAGCGATGGGAAGATTTGGCTTTCAAAAGCGCCCTCCTGCTTGAGCACAAGTAACCCACTTTCAAACTGGTTTAAAGGTTTTTTTTAAAAAAAAAATGGCCGAAAGCAGTTTAAAGACCACTGATTGGATTCAAACCAGTTGGCATTTAATTTGGGATATTTCTGTCTGAAGGAAAGAACGAGGCTGAATTTCCTTTAATGTGAATCTTTGAATCGATGCTTTGCTTAGCCCTAGTTAATAAACATGCAGGGAGAAGCCAGATAAATTATCCTTTTATTACTTTCACTTTTAAATTGAGTCAGATTTTGGTCATTAACTGAGGCTTACTCCTTCCTTCATTTTGCCAGTTCCAACAATGCAATCCCTGGAATATCACTCAAAAGGAATCTACGGTCTTCTGATTTTTTTTCAAAAGGACTTAATCTATACCAGAAAGTAAATTATGTGTGTGTGTGTGGGGGGGCTGTCTATTCCCACCCTTGTTCTTTTCCTGCTCGCAGCTTTACGTTTGCCACCCAAAGTGCCCTTTTTGGATGAAAGGGTAAGATATAAATCACACAAATAAAATAGCGTATTTTCAACACCATTAGGGAGATACAGTACCTCACTGTTTCCCTTGTTTGTGATTTGCACAAAATGAAAATAGAAACCTCATAAATATAAGGGCAAGAGAAACTCAACGAGAACACGCAAGGGTTTACAATCAAATAGAAGACTTCAAAAGCCTTGTTGAAGGAATGACTCTCCGAAAATACTGGAATTAGGAATAGAAGGGAATGGAAGAAAATATAATGTAATGTAACGTAACTTAATGTAACAGAACAGAACAGAACAGAATAGAGAATGGAATGGAATGGAATGGAATAGAATAATAATAGAATAGAATAGAATAATAATAGAATAGAATAGAATAGAATAGAAAATGGAATGGAATAGAATGGAATGGAATAGAATAGAATAGAGAATGGAATAGAATAGAATAGAATAGAATAGAATAGAATAAGAATAGAATAGAATAGAATAGAATAGAATAGAGTAGAATAATAATAGAATAGAATAGAATAGAATAGAATAAGAATAGAATAGAATAGAATAGAATAGAGTAGAGTAGAATAGAATAGAATAGAATAGAATAGAATAAGAATAGAATAGAATAAGAATAGAATAGAATAGAATAGAATAGAATAGAATAAGAATAGAATAGAATAGAATAGAATAGAGTAGAGTAGAATAGAATAGAATAGAATAGAATAGAATAGAGTAGAATAATAATAGAATAGAATAGAATAGAATAGAATAAGAATAGAATAGAATAGAATAGAGTAGAGTAGAGTAGAATAGAATAGAATAGAATAGAATAAGAATAGAATAGAATAGAATAGAATAGAATAGAATAGAATAGAATAGAATAGAATAGAATAGAATAGAAAATGGAATGGAATAGAATGGAATGGAATAGAATAGAATAGAGAATGGAATAGAATAGAATAGAATAGAATAGAATAGAATAGAATAGAATAGAATAGAATAGAATAGAATTCGATCTTGCAGAACAGAATAGCTTTATTTGGCCAAGTATGATTAGACCCACAAGGAATTTGTCTCCGGTTCAGAAGCTCTCAGTGCACATGCAAAACAACAGAATAATAATAATCATAACAATGATACGAATAAGAGAAGGTAGTAGAAAAGGGTAATAGTAATACGTAGTAATAAATATTGGAATTAGAAATGGGAGTTTTCAAATTTCCTTCCCTATAGATGCATGTGATTTATTTTTATTTTTATTTTGGTCTCTAATTCTTGTCTTGTTAAACATGAAGGCATCTCTCCAGGACAAGTGAATGTATTTGTATCTGTGTCTTTTGCAGCATGGATGGCTCCATTACAGCTTAACCAATGTTTTCCAAAAGAAGAGGGGAAAAAAAAATCGTCCAATGTAAACAGGATCAATTTCTTCTTTTACAAGACATGGTTGCGTTGGGCCCAGAGGGTAACAAGCTGAAAATTGCTCTGCAGAATTCAGTTTGCAACAAACAAACAAACACACAATCCCCCACAGAGGCAATTGCAAGAGCTGGATGGTTAAATTAAGCTTTTGGTCTGTAATTCTTTAAAAGACTAAAGTAGTGTTCGGTTCCTTGTATGAATTAATAGCAACTCTTCTGAGTCGGAGGGGCAATGTATACGGCTTGAAGAAAACGCCAGCTTTCATTTTGTCCAAGCCTTCATTGATTCTGAAATCAGGTCCCTGGATTTGAAATTAAGCCGACTCTCGGAGCTTGGAGGAGAACTTTCCCCCAATTTCTTGAAGGTCTTCTGCTGGGAGAAGAGAGGAGAAGATGCAGAAAGAGGAAAGCAGACAAATGGGTAAGAAATTGTCCCAAAGGTGCTTTTTTTGAGAGGCAACTGGACTTTCTTTGTTTTTCCTTGAAGACGTTTCGCTTCTTTGGTTCTGACTGTGGTGGGGTAGGGAAGAATTTATATTCCTTGCAGTCATCTGGTTGTTGGTACTCTTTCTGAGAGTCGTTGAGGCCACTTGAAGGTTTATCTGTGCTCTCAAGGTCACCTGAAAGGTGCAAATGGGTGGGGAACCTACTTTGAACTGCTGAAAGGACTCTGTTCCTTCCTTTCCCCTCCATCTCCTTCTCCACCTTGTCCTTCTCCACCTTCATTTCCATCTTGTCCATCTCCTTCTTCACCTTGTCCTTCTGCACCTTCATCTCCACCTCCTCCTTTTCCTCCTTCTCCTCCTTCTCATTTTCTTTCTCCTTCTCCTTCTCCACCTTGTCCTTCTCCACCTTCATGTCTATCTTCATCTCCATCTTCTCCTTCTCCATGTTCATCTCCACCTTCTCCTTTTCTTTCTCCTTCTCCTTCTTTACCCTCTCCTTCTCCACCTCCATCTTCTCCTCCTCCTCCTCCTCCTCCTCCTCCTCCTCCTCCTCCTCCTCCTCCTCCTCCTCCTTTCACCGCAACCAACAATTTGTTTTGATGTACTCACAGGTTACATCACCAAAATGAGAGGAGGGGGAATAGTGAGCTGGTTGCTGAACATAATTCTGAATCACGCCTGGCAGTTCCCCTGTTATGGCAGGTAGAAAAACAGATGTAGAGGTCTCTGATTAATGTAATTGTTTGGAGTGTTCATTCAGCTTTCTGGATTGATAAATGTCAAGCCTGCCCTTCACTTTAAATTGCCGATTTTATTGCTGTTTGTATTCATTTTCTTAACAGCTGTGAACAAGTCTTGGCTCGGTTCCCCTGATAGAAAGGTACCAATCATTTCCTGTCCCAGGAATTGCAGGAGGGAACTGTAGAAGATCATCTAGCTTGCTCCCACTATCACAGTGGACCAAGAGGAGGACCATCTTCTTCTGTTTCGTGCAAATTTAATTTATAATTTATAATAATAAAGTTGGAAGGGACCTTGCAGGTCATCTAGTCCAACCCCCTGCTCAGGCAGAAAACCCTATACCATTTCAGACAAATGGCTGTCCAGTCTCTTCTTAAAAACTTCCAGTGTTGGAGCATTCACCGCTTCTGGAGGCAGGTTGTTCCACTGGTTAATTGTTCTATCTGTCTAGATTGCCTCTCTCCTTGATTAGCTTCCATCGTTGCTTCTTGTCCTGCCCTCAGGTGCTTTGGAGAATAGCTTGACTCCCTCTTCTTTGGGGCAACCCCTGAGATTTTGGAACCTTGCTATCCTGTCCCCTCTCGTCCTTCTCTTCATTAAACTAGACAGTCCCAATTCCTGCACGCGTTCCTTATATGTTTTAGCCTCCAGTCCCCTAATCATCTTTGTTGCTCTTCTCTGTACTCTTTCTAGAGTCTCAACATCTTTTTTACATCGTGGTGACCAAAACTGGATGCAGTATTCCAAGTGTGGCCTTACCAAGGCATTGTAAAATGGTATTAACGTGATCTTGATTCTATCCCTCTGTTAATGCAGCCTAGCACTGTGTTGGCTTTTTCGGCAGCTGCATCACACGGCTGGCTCCTATTTAAGGGATTGTCCACTAGGACTCCGAGATCCCTCTCACAGTTGCAACTGTTGGTACCACCTATATATTATACCTGTGAAGATTGAGTTAATTCTTGGGTGTTGGTCATCAGTGTTGGATAATATGATCACTTATCTAGGAGCCAAGTCACAGGACTTGACTTAGCCCAACATTTCAAGCATTAAGCCGGACAGTTGTTCAATGGGTTTTGCCCCATTTTACGACCTTGGTTAAGGGAATTACTGCAGTTCATAAGACCATCATTAAGACTTTGCTTGTCCAAAGGTCGCAAAAGGGGATCACGTGACCCTGGGAGACTGGCAACCGAATTTTGATCATGTGACCCTGGGGATGCTGCAACGGTCATTAGCATGAAAAATCTTACCGCCGTTCAGTCGTAAGATACTCTTTTTCAGTTTTGGCTTTTTTAAAAAAGCCTGCCCCATAAAAAAAAAAAAAAAAGGATGAAGTGATCGATCCACAAAAAGAGAGGATTCTATGCATTTGCTTTGATCAGATTTGAATCCTGCCTTGATATTAAAACAGGGAAAAAAATCGTGCAGGCGCAGGAAACGGAAACCCAATGAATTCAAAGAAACGTAAAACTAAATAGCTAGAGCTTGTGACCATTCAAAGCAGAGGAAGGGGGGGGGGAATGAAGAAAACAGGAAAGGTCAGAATTTGGCCGAAGCCTCATAAGACCTGTCAAAATTGAACAACACCCTGACTGGGGACGGAGGGGGGGGGGAAATCTGAGTTATAAATAAATTGGAGGAGGGTACAATTTATCCGGTAATTTGGCCTCTTCTAGCTGAGAGTGCCTTCTCATTACTATTCCCCAGGGGGCCTCCTGTGTCTGCCTTCATGCCATTTCATTAATATTTTCTGTTTCCCAAACGCCAGGGATAGTTTATCTTAAACAGAATCCACATTTAGTGGTGGGGGACGTCTCCTTGTAAAAAAAAAAAAACAGACGCAGCCTTTAAAATAATAAAAAAGATTCTGCTTATTATTTTCCCATTTCCCTACATCTGGTTTTAACTCGCACCCTCCCCATTACAGTTTTTCAGCCCCCACCCTTCCCAAGTATCTGTCTTTCACTGATTAAAGTCTCTAGGGCTGTTTTTTTCTCAATCAATCAATCAATCAATCAATCAATCAATCAGAAGTTCATCTTCTATCCTGATTTGCTCTCCACCAACATCCTCATTGCAATCTGAAGGAGTTCATCTCCCATCCTGGTTTGTTCTCCACCAACATTTCCATTGCAACCTGTAGGAGTTCATCTCTCATCCTGGTTTGTTCACCAGCATCCCCATTGCAACCTGTAGGAGTTCATCTCCCATCCTGGTTTGCTCTCCACCAGCATCCCCATTGCAACCTATAGGAGTTCATCTCCCATCTTGGTTCACTCTCCACCAGCATCCCCATTGCAACCTGTAGGAGTTCATCTCCCATCATGGTTCCGTCTCCATCAACATCTCCATCCTGAAGGAAGGGAACGAGCATCATAGCTCTTATTGCATCTCTCTTTCACATGACTTACTTTCTCATTCCCTCTCGGTCTTCCCTCTTACATTCTGTACCTCCAAGCGGGCATTTCGCCTGAGCATCCATGACATTTGAAAAGTCTCAAGTGTGTCTCTTCCAGTAGATGTACCAGGGACTGCAGGCCCTGTAGGAAGAACTAGGTCAATTGGCAGTTTGGATGACTTAAAATCTGTAGGGAAGTATATATATATATCCCTTCGTCTATTTTTTTGCAGAGTGCGTATTCTGTACATCAACCAGCTTTCTCTCTTTGGCTTCAGGTGACCTACATTGCATGCCAAAGTAATTTGCAGCAAGCAACATTCCCTTCTCCAAAACAGCGTGAGACCGAAGCAAGCCATTCTCAAACAGTTTGCAAAGAGGTAGAAAATAAGGGATGTCATTTCATTATCCTTATTATTTATTATGAGTTCATCTCTCCCTCTCTTTTATTATAATATCATGCCTGGTGGGGAGTCCAGACCAAATAATGCAAAAAGGCCTCCAGGAGGCCTCCTCTGCCCACTCCCCAATTTTTTTCTATGATTGTCAGAACACAAAATTTTTCGTTGGCGTTGTTATTACCTTGGTGTTTGGCTACTGAAAAGCCATATTGCTATGATATTTATTGTGATGACATTGTAATGAGTCATGAGACAGCCTACTGTTACCAGCCTTCAACCTGGACATGGTTAGGAGGAAAAGAGGTGAAAGAGAGAGAGAGAGAGAGAGAGAGAGAGAGAGAAGGGGAGGAGGAAGGAAGGAAAATGAAGAGAAAGGAAAGGAAGTGAAAGAAAGAAAGAAAGAAAGAAAAAATGAAAGGAGTGAGGGAGAGAGGAAGGAAGGCAAAGGAAGTGAAAGGGAAGGAAGGAAGGAATGGAGGGAGGGACGGAGAGAGGAAGGAAGGAAAGGAAAAGGAAGAGAAAGGAAAGAAAAAAGGAGGGAAGGCAAGAAAGAAAGAAAGGAGGGAGAGAGGAAGGAAGGAAAGGAAGGGAAAGGAAAGGAAAAAAGGAAGGAAGGAAGGAAGGAAGGAAGAAAGAAAGAAAGAAAGAAAGAAGGAGAAAGCTTTGATTTGTGAAGATGTAGGGCATTCATTTGTCATTTAGACCCAAACCTATGCTCTGTACAGCAGAATTGGGTTAAAAATTGAGGCGTTTGTGAAGTTTCACGTGGTCACTTCTACAATCCTCCGGATGCTCCTTCCGCCTATCGCAATATCCAGAAGGAGAAGTTCTACAGGATCTACTTCCTATCATTTCCAAGTTTTGTAAACTGCATACCTGAAAATGGTTCTGCTCAACATGTCGCAGGGAGGGGCGGCAGGGAGAGGGGAAAATGTGCAAAAACGGGATTGCGTCTCTCCTGGGACACGGTAGCCTTTTCCAGGAGACAATTTAATCTTTTCAGAGATGGATGAATGCGGAACTCAATAATCAAGCCATGCCAACCAAGGATGAGAAGAGAGGGAAGGAATTTCAATAGAGGGAGAGCGAGAAAGGAAGCCGCAGGCTGCTCTCCAATGTGTCCCTGGGTGAGATTTGCCACATTTTCTGCTGAAATATTCAGATGGGATAGAAAAGTGGCACCGAGCCTCCTCAACTGATCTATATTTCTCCGGGCGCCCATCCTGACCCACTTTGGAAAGATCGACGGACAGTATTGCCTGTGCCTAGAATCCGATGGAGAGAAGAGGGATCCCTTTGACCAGCTCTTCACGGTTTGATCTGCAATAAATCAGATCAAACTGCCCTGGAAAACTCAGTCCCCGCAATGTTGATATAGAGCAGGGGTCTTCAAACTTGGCCCGTTGATGACTGGTGGACTTCAACTCCCAGAATTCCTCAGCCAGGCACGCTGGCTGAGGAATTCTGGGCATTGAAGTCCACCAGTCATCAAAGGGCCAAGTTTGAAGACCCCGGTCTTAAATCTATCAAACAAAATGGAGGCTGGCTGAGGAATTCTGGGAGTTGAAGTCCACCAGTCATCAAAGGGCCAAGTTTGAAGACCCCGGTCTTAAATCTATCAAACAAAATGTTGGCTGGCTGAGGAATTCTGGGCATTGAAGTCCACCAGTCATCAAAGGGCCAAGTTTGAAGACCCCGGTCTAAAATCTCCCATGCTTTACCTCAGCTGCAGCCAACTTAGCTGTTCTAAAGCATGTGAGTAGATAAATAGGTACCACTTTGGTGGGATGGTAAGAGCGTTCCGTGTGCCTTTGGCATATAGACATGCTGGCCACGTGGCCGCAGAAATTGCCTTTGGACCATGCTGGAAAGGAGATCTGCATTGCACCCTAGAGTCAGACACAACTGGACAGGGAAAAAATCTTTATCTTTTCAACTCTTGCAATGGGTCTTGACATTAATCAGAATAGAGCTGGGAGGGATCCTGGAGGTCTTCTAGTCCAACCCCCTGCTCATGCAGGAGACCTAATACCATTTCAGACAAATGGCTCTCCAGTCTCACCTCCAGCGATGAAGCGCCCCCAACTTCTGGTGGCAAGTTGTTCCACTGGTTTGATTGTCCTCACTGTTAAGTTTCTCCTTCATGCCAGGTGGTTTCTTTCCTTGATTAGTTTCCATCCATTGTTTTTTTCTCCTGCTTTCTGAAAATGTCTGCTTTCTGGAATACTGAACTATTGCTATCATGTCACCTCAGGTCCTTCTTTTCTCTAGACTGGCCATTCCCAAATCTTGCAGCCGTTCTTTGTATGTTTTAGTCTCCAGGCCTTTGATCATCTTAGTTGCTCTTCTCTGCACTTTTTTTTCCCAAGTCTCAGCATCTTTTTTGTAATGTGGTGACCAGAACTGGATGCAGTATTCCAGGTGTGGCCTTACTAAGGCTTTATAAAGTGGTACTAATACTTCCTCATTGGTGCCGCTGCCCGATTTGGCACGGACCCATCACCCCCCCCCCCCGGTGATTAAGTCAGCCCTCTCTTCTATGCAGTGGATGTGCATGTATGAAAAATATAGAATACAAACTCCGGCTGATTAACAAAATGCACTTTGCCCCCAGGTTAATAGCAGATTTCACAGCCTTGCTGCAGAGTAATTATTAGTTGAGGAAGGTCTTGCAACACTGGCGTTTTTATGTTTTGTTTTGTTTCCGTGTTCTCCAGATAACTGGCACCCCCTGAGATTAAAGGCTGGCTGGATATTATTTGTGGGGAGGGGCACATAGGAATCTGACCTCCAACGTACCATCATGTGTGGCCGCCGGGTAAAGCACCCACCGGGAAAACACAAGGAAATTCAAAACAGTACAAAAAGGGAAAGAAACTGACGTCCATCCTAACTGGTCATCGGAAAAACACCGACTGGCTTGCTGAAAAAGTCCTGGATTAAAATATTTCAAAAAGTATCTCCTTCTTTTTTCCTTTCCCCTTCCCTTTTTCTTTCCCCATCCCCTTTCCTTTCCTTTCCTTCTCCTCCCCCCTTCTTTCCTTCCTTCCTTCCTTCCTTCCCTCCCTCCCTCCTTCCTCTTTCATTTCCTTCCTTTTTCTCTTGCTGTTTCTCTTTTCTTCCTTCCTTCCTTCCTTCCTTCCTTCCTTCCTTCCCTCCTTCCTTCCTTCCCTCCCTCCCTCCTTCCTCTTTCATTTCCTTCCTTTTTCTCTTGCTGTTTCTCTTTTCTTCCCTTCCTTCCTTCCTTCCTTCCTTCCTTCCTTCCTTCCTTCCTTCCTTCCTTCCTTCCTTCTTTCCTTCCTTCCTTCCTTTCTCTTTCATTTCCTTCCTTCCTTTTTCTCTTGCTGTTTCTCCTTCCTTCCTTCCTTCCTTCCTTCCTTCCTTCCTTCCTTCCTTCCTTCCTTCCTTCTCTTCCTCCCTCCCTCCCTTCCTTCCTTCCTGATGAGACATGACATTATAAACCCTCCGAATGTTAATTTACTGATAGCCTGGGTGGACACATTTAACCCAATTACTATAATATATCTGAACCTAGGAAAAATAACCAGACTCTCCCACTAAATCATCAAAACCCACCAGAGCCAATATTAACCAAGTTTACTCTTCTATGGGAATGCAACAGCTACATCTCTACCCAACCTGGTTAAATATGTCGGATGGAACAGCCTTTAGTAGAAAAATGGAACCGCATACAGCGAGGGAATAAAAGCAAAGAAAAATCAACTTATCCCAGTACAGCCAACCAACCAACCCCATAGACTAGTTGTAGGTTAAGTTCAGGCATTCAACAATTTTGTAGTCTAACGAGCTTTTAATTATTCTTGCGCAAATTGTTTGGAGTGGCTGGGATCCTGACACACTGTTGGGGTCTCCCTTTATTATCCTCCTTCTTTTAGCTTTGATAAATATGCTGCCGGTTTATTGACTTATTTTTCGGTTTATTTGTATGATATTTTTTGGGAAAATGTCTCAGGCCTTTTTTCCCCCCCTAAAGCACAGGAAAGCCAACATGGGCTTCGGCAACACAACAACAACAACAACAAAAACCCCAATTGCTAAGTCCGTGTTTGAGATGAGGATAGACATCACACAGAAATAAGGACTGTTTTTTTTCCCCCCTAGAGTGGGTGTCTTCCCTGTCCAGTAAACCTACTCTATATTTATCCATCCATTCCTTGCAGGTGGTAAAGCAGCATTTCAGATCCTCTCACTTAACATTTTGTGTGTATTTGTTTCTCTGTTTGGGATGGTAGCAAAAGTGCGCTCTTTGTCACCACTTATGCTTGGGAAGTGATCAGGATGAGTGCTAAAAGTTCTTCCTTTCCATGTGGAGTCAAAGAGAATTTTAACTCCAGTTGGGCCAACAGACCTTCCTAGAATCTTTCTGCCAGAGAAGTTCTATTTGATAAAGACTACTTTTCTTAAACATTTATCATCATTTCTTCCTCTGGGCTAATGAGCCCCTAAAATGGTTTTTCTGTGGCTTATAATTTATCCCAAATTGTTCTCAAGGACAAGAGCTGGTATATAGGTTAAACAACACGGATGGCTTACCGACTTGTTGAAAAGGGAGATGCTCATGAATTGCGTATGTCCCTGTGTTCATTCGTGGTCCTTTTGATTCCAGACAATATCACGGTTGAATTCAATCCATCATCTAAATGAAGAAAACAAAGCGTGGGTGAGCGGAAGCCAAGAGAACGGACTATATCTAAAATAGTTAATGTAAAATAGGGCATTGATGGATAGTGTGTGTGCAACGTGGCCTCATTCTCAAAACTGGGGCTGTGAGCACGCATCAGCCAGTCAGTAATTCACAACGGTACATAGAACATATTTTCCCTCCATCCTAGTTTATATTGCGATGTACAGTTTGGCCTCACAGCAATCTTTTGACGTGGATTAGAGAGAGAAAAAGAGAGAGAGAGATTTTCAAGCTCACCATTTCCTTAGGCAGAAGGTGTAGGGAGAGGGAGAAAGAGAGAGAGAGAAAGAGAATGAGAAAGAAAAAGAGAGAGAGACAAAGAGAAAAGAGAGAGAGAGAAAGAGAGAGACAGTAATGGAGAGAGAGAGAAAGAAAGAAAGAGAGAGAGAAAGAGAAAGATATTTTCAAGCTCACCGTTTCCTTAGGCAGAATATGTAGGAAGAAGGAGAAAGAGAGAGAGAGAGAGAGAGAGAGGGAAAAAGAGAGAGAAAGAGAGAGAGAAAGAGAGAGAGAGAGAATTTAAGGGAATAAGCCTCCAAACTCTTGATCATCTTTGTTGCTCTTCTCTGCACTCTTTCTAGGGATCTGGACATTTTTTTGTACAAACACACATATAAACACACCCCTTGAGGTAAACACATGTACAAATAGACAACACTCTTCAAGTCCAAGGAGAGGCATTCCTACCTGATGACAATGGTCCATATTACTTCTTCTAGTTTTGGCAAAGACTTCAAATCTTTCAAAAGACTTGAAAAGAACAAAATGAAGAGAAGGACCAGGGGGGACATGATAGCAGGGTTCCAGTATCTCAGGGGCTGCCCCAAAGAAGAGGGAGTCAAGTTGTTCTCCAAAGCGCTTGAAGGCAGGACAAGAAGCAATGGATGGAAACTGATCAAGGAGAGAAGCAACCTAGAACTGAAGAGAAATTTCCTGACAGTTAGAACAATTAGCCAGTGGAACAACCTGCCTCCAGAAGAAGTGAATGCTCCAATACTGGAAGTTTTTAAGAAGAGACTGGACAGCCATTTGTCTGAAATGGTATAGGGTTTCCTGCCTGAGCAAGGGGTTGGACTAGATGACCTCCAAGGTCCCTTCCAACTCTGTTATTCTGCTATTCTTAAATTGCTAAAATTCTTCTTCCTGCCTATCTTAAAGACAATTAGTTTCCAAGTCTTGTTCCTGAAACTATCACCCAACTTCTAATAACTCTTGCAATATCTCTGTGGAGATGTGCACCATATGGAGTTAATTAGGAGCACAACAAAACAATCAATTAGTCCCTTAATTAGTTTTCCCAGGGAAAATGATAACAAATATAAACAATGTATTCAAACAAATGTCCAATCCACTTTGATAGCGGCGAGGGCCGTCCATCCTTCGCCAAAGCAGCCTGTGTTGTAACCTCATTCCAGACTTCAATTTATTCCAGACCCACCGGCTGTAAAATTTAGTCCTCCGTCCAACTCTTAATCTTGAAGATAAATTCTTTACAATATCTGAATACAATGGAAAACAGGAGGTGGGGAGTCTCATTCAAAAGAAAGAAAGAAAGAAAGAAAGAAAGAAAGAAAGAAAGAGAGAGAGAGAGAGAGAAAATTCACAGAGAACAGGGATGTCACAGGAAAGCAATTTGAAAGGAAGGAAAAATCCTTGCAATAGCGGAGTTGATTTATTTTATACACTTTTTCTGGCAGTATCCATGGATCAGGTTGAATAATGGGGGCCTTCAGACAGATGATGGAGCCTTATTGTGGCGGTCCCTTTCCCAGATTGAAAAAAAAAGATTTTTTTTCAAGGGTTAGGAATAATAACCCAAAGCCCAAAGGTACTTTTTCAAAAGGCAACTGGACTTTCTTGTTTTCCTTTGAAGATGTTTCACTTCTCCTCCAAGAAGCTTCTTCAGCTCTGACTGGATGGTGGAGAAACGGAAGGATTTATACTCCTTGCAGACAGTTGGTCATTTGCATTCTTTTAGAGAGTCGTTGAGGCCACTTGGAGGTTTTTCTGCGGAGCTGCTGAAAGGGCTGCGTTGTGGCGTTGTGCTTTCTGCAGGATGTTTTCTGCCCTGTGTCTGTTGGTAATATAAATCCTTCCCTTCCCCACCATCCAGTCAGAGCTGAAGAAGCTTCTTGGCTGAGAAGGGAGAACGTCTTCCAAGGGGGGGGGGGGGAAATCCAGTTGACTTGTGAAAAAGCATCTTTGGGATAGCCATGACCTGGATGACTGACAATCTCCCTAATAATCTAAAGCATAATGTCCTAACTTCTCCACTTTTTAGGGCATCTATTCTCAGACCTCATTAGTTGAATACGCGTGTCCAAGATTAACTGGGGCATTTGAATCAACGCGGAATGTTCTATAACATTATTCTTCCTGTAGGGGTCTCCATAAGAGGTATAGGCAAAAGGAGAGACAGTTTGGTGTAGTGGTTAAGGCCTCCCGCTGGAAACTGAAGAACCAGAAGAGGAAAACAATGCCTGAAGACCATTTTAAAGGGTGTGTGTGTGTGTGTGGGGGTCTACATGGACATCCAGCTTTGACAGTCTTCTGGTTAGAATGCAAACAATGCTTGGTTCGAGTGACCCACGCTAAGTGGTTTAATGCAGCCAGCAGCCAGCAGCTCATGAATTTTGTATTACGTGCCCAAGTTCCATGAGCTTGCAAGTGTTTCCTTAATCATGAAACCTCGACATATTTATCTCCATCTCTCAGGCAAAGTACATAAATATTTTCCAAACTGGGGAAGAGGAAAAAGAAACAAGAAACAAGCAAGCAAGCAAGAAAAAGCCAGGAAAAAAAATTATTCGGTTGCCTTTAAGTGTGTCTCCCCAATTTGTCCTTACAATCCTTTCAGTTAGCCCAGACCCATTTTTTATTTCTGCATATAGGCATCACAGCCAGGGGGAAGTGTATTTATATTTTGGGAAGAGACAAAGAAAGAAAGAAAGAAAGAAAGAAAGAAAGAAAGAAAGAAAGAAAGAAAGAAAGAAAGAAAGAGAGAGAGAGAGAGAGAGAGAGAGACAGGGAGAAAGAGAGAGAGAGAAAGAGAGAGAGAGACAGACAGAGAGAGACAGAGAGACAGACAGACACAGAGAGAGAGACAGAGAGAGACAGAGAGATAGATAGAGAGAGAGAGACACAGAGAGAAAGAGAGATAGAGAGAAAGAGAGACAGAGAGAGACACAGAGAGAGAGACACAGAGAGAGAGAGACAGACAGACAGAGAGAGAGAGAGACAGAGAGAGGGAACTTGAAATACATTTACAAGGCAAAAACTTGCTATCTAAAGCTCCTTTCATCCAGCTCAGTTGAAGGAAAGAATTTGCTTTCAACATTTATTTGGAGAAATAGGGTCAGATGCATTTTGACAGTGAAGCGTGACCTTGTTGCATTTATTTAGGGATGCGGAGAACAAAAAGTGTGTGAAGGTCCTCTGTTGGACTGCATAATCCTCTCTTCAGTAGTTTGAAGACACTCCTCCCCCCCCCCCAGAATACGGCAGCCAGTTTTGGTCAGCTTATCACAAAAAAGATGTTGAGAGTCTCTAGAAAGACCTTCAAGCTCAGCAAGGTCAAGAATGTATGGTCTTCTATGTCTAACATCAGAGAAGATCCTTCCTGGGTTTAAAAGGGCAAGACCCATGACTCAATTTCTCCTGGAGACAATTTCCAAAACCGGACTGAGATGCTTGACAGATGACCTGGAGTTTCTAAAGTTTTGTGGCTTTTGATAGGGCTCTATAACTTTTCCCAGGGCCCTCCAACTTTGGCTCTCTCTCCCTCTCTCCCTTTCCCTCTCTCCCTCTGTCTTCCTCTCCCTCTCTCCCTCTCTCCCTCTCCCTCTCTCCCTTTCTCTGTCTCTCCCTTTCCCTCTCTCCCTCTCTCTCCCTTTCCCTCTCTCCCTCTCTCCCCCTCTCTCTCCCTCTCTCTCCCTTTTCCTCTCTCCCTCTCCCTCTCCCTCTCTCCCTCTCTTCCCTGAACCCTCCTCACTTTTCCAAGACGGAGCAACTGCAGAGTGCGGAAGGTCAAGGCTGGGAGAGCTGAGACAGCAAACGGAAAGGAAGAAAATGTCAGGACGACTTTTATTGTTTTTATGATGCTCCTTAGGCCCAATATAATGCCTCAATTTTAGAGGCAAACAATTGGAGAGCAAGCCAGCATCTTGCAATGACATTACTGAAATGTGGCATTCCCCGCTGAGTTACATTTCTGGATGGTATTTTGCTACTGATGGCTACTTATGCATTCTCTGACACAATTCTCCAGGGAGACATTACAGCCTGCTTGCTGCTCTTGTTTTCTTTCTTTTTTCTTTTATTCCCCCCCTAGTTAAGTGCGGCTCTAACTGGTCCGAGCTCTCTCTGCCCCAATCCGGCAAGGGCTGCCATTGTTTGTAACTCAAGAAAGCAGATACATTCCTCTCTTCTTTGCTAAAACAAGAGCTGCAAAACGTTGTTCCCACAAGGAGGATGAATTCAGCTGGGGTGAAGAAGATAGTGTTGTTGTGATTTCTGCAGCCCATCACAGACGTGCGCACATGGACATACATACAGACATACAGACACACAGACACAGACACACAGAGAGTCTATCTGATTTCCCCCCCCCTCTCTCTATATATATATTGTGAAGGGTTGCAAAAGTCACAACAGGATTGTATTCTTCATCTCAGCTGAATGCCCCCTCCTTTTGGAATCAACATGGATAGTACCTATCTTTCTCTCTCTCTCTCTCTCTCTCTCTCTCTCTCTCTCTCTCTCTCTCTCTCGCAAGCTACCTTTCTATCTTATCATTTATGTATTGTTTATTCTATTTATCTGTCTGTCTACCTACCTACCTATCTACCTACATCTATCTATCTATCTATCTGTCTGTCGTCTGTCTGTCTGTCTGTCAGTCTATCATCTATCTATTGTCTGTCTAACCATCTAGCTAGCTAGCTACCTTTCTATCTATCTTATCATTTATCTATCAATTGTATATTCTCTCTCTCTCTCTCATCTATCTATTGTCTATCTGTCAACTATTTATCTAACTAGCTATCTTTCTATCTTACCATTTGTCTATCAATTGTATATTCTCTCTCTCTCTCATCTATCTATTGTCTGTCTGTCAACTATCTATCTAACTAGCTATCTTTCTATCTTATCTATCAATTGTATATTCTATCTACCTGTCTGTCTACCTACATCTATCTATCTATCTATCTATCTATCTATCTATCTATCTATCTATCTATCTATCTATCTATCATTAAGCTCACTTTTCCATGCCAAGTCAGCTTTGCACTTCGGGAAACTTACTTGACGTATCTAGGCTTACCATTGTAAAACCCTTGCTTGGATGAGTTAACCCATCACTAGGACAACCAGGGTGATGCCAAGCTGTCTGCAGCCACAGCTTCTCCGACTTTGACCACCTGGTCTTGCCCAGGAAGGACCACCTGAGCTGAGCTGCATCATCACCCACAAGGCAGTTGATGCCTGCACCACATCCCAGCCACCCCAGCCGACCTTCAGTTAAAATTAGCCAAGGGCTCGGCTGCCTGTGAACTCTTCTCCTTCCTAGATGCGGAACGGAAGAAACTGAACATGTGTATTTTGTGTCTTTCGGAGGAAAGAGGGAAGACGTTGCAGAAATAGCCTGAGCTGAAGCCAAAACTCTTGGAAAAAAAAGTTTCTCGGTGGACTTTGGTCCCGAGAGAGGCTGTTCCTCCCCTGTTGAGGAAGATTGATTTCTTGTCACCTAAGTTCAGCCCTTAAGGAAAAAGGTGCTTGTCTTGTTCTCCACACCTGTCACATTTACTTCTATAATGAACCCGTTACACAGACCTCGGCAATGGATGGAAACCTTTTCTGACATACTTGTCAGGCGAGGAGGCAGGGAATGGGGGACAATGGATTCGAGGCGCTGAACTTTGAGCAAGCAAGAAGGACGATTGACGAGGGAAGCTGGTGCTCTCGCCGAAATAGGGCGAAGGAGGAGGGAAGAGAAAATAATAATAAAAATATAAGTTTAAAGGTTATTAGGGACTTCCCTTTTAATCTCTGAAATCTATGCACTGTCAAAGAGGATTAGGGAGCCAGTGTGGTCCAGCGGTTAAGGCACAAGGCTGAAAAGTAGGCGACTGTGAATTCTAGTCCCGCCTTAGCCAAGAAAACTGGATGGGTGACTTTGGGCCAATCGCCAGGAGACAGTGAATTTCAGTTGTGCCTTAGGTGTGAAAGCTGACTGGGTGACTTTGGGCCAATCACCAGGAGACAGTGAATTCCAGTTGTGAGGTGTGAAAGCTGACTGGGTGACTTTGGGCCAATCACCAGGAGACAGTGAATTTCAGTTGTGCCTTAGGTGTGAAAGCTGACTGGGTGACTTTGGGCCAATCACCAGGAGACAGTGAATTCCAGTTGTGCCTTAGGTGTGAAAGCTGACTGGGTGACTTTGGGCCAATCAGCAAGAGATGGTGGGTTCAAATTGTTTTCCGGTTTGCTGTTTGATTGCGGTGAGGAAGTGTTGATGGGGGAAAAAGAATGAAGCTTTACAGCAACAAACTCTTCCAGTTAAGCTTCCCTAAACAGATCATGGGATTTGCATAATTGGCCACTGCTGGAATTTAAATTATTTATCAACACTGCAACTGTCAGAGGCAAACAGATCCTTCAACTCTGTCAGCAGATCTCTGGCTAAAATCCCTGCCCTGGTACAGTGCTCTGATTCTCTCCATCCATGCTCCAAGGAGCTCCATAGATCCTGAGACCCAATTCTATTACCTGAAATAGTCATTTCTCAAATTTACATTCTCAGAACTGGTTGAGATCAGATTTCTGATTTCTCTATTGTAACGACAATCACACACACACACACACACACACACACATACACTCACCAATCTATTTTTTTCCTGGCTAGTTGACAATACAGTAACTGAATAACAGAGTTGGAAGGGACAACATAAAGCCAGTGAAACCAATAGACAAGGAACTGTAACACCACCCAGCAAAAGATTGAATCGTACTAATGAAAGGCTGTCAGTCAAAGAATCAACGAAATAAAGCCTTTGTGTCTTGCAAACACTGGGAAAATGTTTTAAAATGATAGAGAAACAAAACAATGGATCTTAATGCGACCTCGGTCGAAAATGGAGCAGCTTTTTTTTAAAAAAGCATATTTCTCTAGCCATTTAAGTTTAAAGAGAGGACTAAATAATAAAGAGTCTTTCTGCAGGTGAATAACGCAATAAAAAGATAACGGGAATGCTTTCAAGAGGCTAATTGTATTGAATTTTGCAAACCAAGGTTAGAGTCTAAGCAATGTTTTTATCCTCGGAGCATTTTATGGACAAAAAGAGGGGCTCAAAATTTCTTTAATGCTCTCTTGTCAGCTTATTCCCATCATTGGGCCAATCGCCACAGGACGCTTGTTGGCGTGCAAAGTTTGCAAGTGCACTTAGAACAAGATTTTAATTCTGATGAATGGATTAAACCCTGCCAGATATTGTGACCAGTTTGACAAACTGCACTGGGGCACAACATCAAGACGGAGGGTTTTTTGGGGGTTAAGAGATGCTTATATTTAAAATAGGCAAATAAAAAGAGAAGTGATAAGACGGAATAGACACTTCTACGATTCTATGGTCATTATTGATTCTTAACTTTTCCTTTATTGAGTCTGTCTTTTGCGCCTCTTATAACTGTCTGGTTTGGCACAGCAACCGAACAGGAGAGGAACAGACTTCAACAGATAATTAGGACTACAGAAAGAAAAATAATTGAACCAGCCTCCCTTCCACTGAGGACCTGTGTACTGCACGATCCAGGAAGTGGGCTGTGAAACTATCTACAGACCCCTCACATCTTGGACATAAACTATTTCAATTTGGGATATCTGTATGGGGCGTTGCATGTCAAAAGAATCAAACACAGGGACAGTTTTTTTCCCCCGTGCCATCACTCTGCTAAACATCTAAACTCCACAGCACTGACTTAGATCTAAGTATATTTACCCATGTAGTATGGCTGTATTACTATTATCCTTCTCATCTTTTCTACTACCTTGTTTTATTGATATCATTATTGTGATTATTACTCAGTTGCTTTGCATGTATACTGAGAGCTGCTGCACCGGGAATAAATTCCTTGTGTATCTAAACATACTTGGCCAATAAAGTATTCTATTCTATTCTATTCTATTCTATTCTATTCTATTCTATTCTATTCTATTCTATTCATTCCTATTCTATTCTATTCTATTCTATTCTATTCTATTCTATTCTATTCTGTTCTGTTCTGTTCTGTTCTGTTCTGTTCTGTTCTGTTCTGTTCTGTTCTGTTCTATTCTATTCTATTCTATTCTATTCTACTCTACTCTACTCTACTCAATTCTTTCATTCTCTATTCTATTCTATTCTATTCTATTCTATTCTATTCATTCCTATTCTATTCTATTCTATTCTATTCTATTCTATTCTATTCTATTCTATTCTACTCTACTCTACTCTACTCAATTCTTTCATTCTCTATTCTATTCTATTCTATTCATTCCTATTCTATTCTATTCTATTCTATTCTATTCTATTCTATTCTATTCTATTCTATTCTATTCTATTCTATTCCATTCCATTCCATTCCATTCCATTCCATTCCATTCCATTCCATTCCATTCTCTCTGTCTCACCTGAAGAACAGATAGTCCTTGGCTTACAGCAATTGAGATCAACATTTTTGTTGCTAAGCCAGACAGTTGTTAAGTGAATTTTGTCCCATTTTATGACCTTTCTCACCAGAGTTGTTGTGAATCATTTGCGCTTGTTAAATTAGCTTCCGTTGACTTTATTTGTCACAAGGTCATAAAAGGGGATTGCGCGATGCCCCCAGGACATTGGAAACCGTCATAAATATGAACTAGTTTCCAAGCCTCTGAATAGTGATCACACGATCATGGGGATGCTGCAAAGGTCGTAACTGTGAAAAGGGGTCATCAGTCCCTTTTTTCAGTGCTGTTGTGACTTTGATCTGTTGTAAGTCAAGGACTACCTGTAGAGGTGAACTCCTGGGGTAAACATCTTCCCTCTCCTGATCTTGTTTTATCTATGTTTATTGTTTTAAGGGTTTTACAAAAGAGTTTTAATTCTTGGATTTATTGTGCACTACCCAGGTAAGATATTAATGCAACAAAGAGAAAATAAAATAAAAATAAAAAATAAAATAAAATAAAACCCTTCTTGGTGTTGAAGTCCAACAAGCTACGGTTAAGAGCTTAGCATGCAATTTGTATCTCGATAAAACCCGGCTTAATAGCTGGCAGCCCAAGAAACCTATTACTTTAGACCTGAATTGCCACAGTCCCTCCTCCTTCCACTTCTTGTAATGACAAATATTAATAATAATAAAAAGGTATATATATATATATATACATATCGTACAAATGGCAGGATAAAAGATTTCAACTAACCGTTAGAAAGAAAGAAAGAAAGAAAAAAAACCTGCTGAGGGTTTGAGCCAACGGTGGAATCAACGGCCTAGAATACCCAGAGTCTATTAGAGAGGTTTTAGCAGGTTGAATAGACTAAAATAGGCATGTTGTAATATAGAATTGTCTTGGCGAGAGGCCAGATTAAATTATTTTTAAAGGGCCCTTTCAATCCTGAGGTTCAATGACCTCTTTTCTGGATAAGTTCTTTTCCAGCCAATTTTTTTTTCACCAGCGTAAATCTATATATAAATGTTATATATATATTTGGAGGGAGGCAATTGCTCAAACAGCAATTTTGAATAGGATGGGATGAGTTTAGTGGACGGGTTAGAAACTGTCGCAAAGTTTTTGCTGTCCCCTTCTCAAAAAGGACCTTTTGCTCCTTGGATAACAGAAATATTAGACAGTCTTTGCAATGGATGGAGACTAATCAATGTAGATTCACAACAATCTTTTGAGGTGGATGAGAGAGAGAGAGAGAGAGAGAGAGAGAGAGAGAGAGAGAGAGAGAGAGAGAGAGAGAGAGAGAGAGAGAGAGAGAGAGAAGAGTTCTTGGTTTTAGAAGATCTCTGTTCAGAAACCATGATGGTTTGCTTGTGGTGGTGGTGGCTGTCTTGCCTCAGACATTCACCTCCAAAGTCCCTTCCAGCTCTATTCTATTCTATTCTATTCTATTCTATTCTATTCTATTCTATTCTATTCTATTCTATTCTATTCTATTCTATTCTATTCTATTCTATTCTATTCTACTCTACTCTACTCTATTCTATTCTCCATCCTTTTTCCATGCCAAGCAAAAAATGAAGGGGTACTTTCACCTCTCCCCATCAGATTCTTATTGAAGGTTTTCTGGACTGTTTGAAGTCTTTCAACCCTGTTGAACGTTTGACGGATGGAGAAATACTGCTCCTGACCATGAATTGTTGCTTGCTTGCCTTGCTTCATTCCATCTCCCTCAATTTTTATTCAAAGAACTGCTGACTTTGGCAATAAAGCTGGAATTTAATACCCTGCAACATAACTCTACAACAAATCCCTTGCCCGGTTCTATCAATAACCCCTGTTTGCAAATAAAGCAGATAAGCTAAAAGAGGGAAGAGGGAAGAGAGAGAGGGAGAGAGAGAGAGAGAGAGACAGAGAGAGACAGAGAGAGAGAGAGAGAGAGAGAGAGAGAGAGAGAGAGACAGAGAGAGAGAGAGAGAGAGAGAGAGAGAGAGAGAGAGAGAGAGAGAGAGAAGCGCATCTGAACTCTCAGCTTTGGTGCATCACATGACAGTGGGATTTTGAACAATAGGAGACAACCTCACACATGCCACAATACTTAGAGATTCTTGTTTCTTTCTTCCTGATAAGAAATCAATCGGTATTGGTTTCTCTCCCCTCTAGCCATACCTGGTTCCTTTCCTGTACAACCATCTTAATAGAACAAAATAATAGAGTTGGAAGGGTTAGGGTTAGGATTTCAGACAAATGGCTGTCCAGTATCTTCTTAAATACCTCCAGCACCCACAACTTCTGGAGGTAAGGAGTTCCACCTATAAATAAATTGTTCTCACTGTTAGGAAGTTTCTCCTTAATTCCTTAATTCTCACCGTCAAGAAATGTCTCCTTAGTTCCAGGTTGCTTCTCTGCTTGGTTAGTTTCCATCCGTTGCTTCTTGCCCTGCCTTCAGGCGCTTTGGAGAAGAGCTTGACTGCCTCTTCTTTGGGGCAGCCCCTGAGATACTGGAAGGCTGCTATCATGTCACCCATGGTCCTTCTCTTCATTAAACTAGACATACTCAATTCCAGCAACCGTTCCTTGTATGTTTTAGCCTCCAGCTGCCTAAATCTTGCTCAATCTGTTTATCTTTGAATTTCAGGATTGCCTCCTGGGAAAAGAGTTGATGTCACCAAGCAAGATAATCCAGACTTTTGTCTTTCTGATGCTCAGTTGGCATCTTTGCTATACATTTAAAAAATTGGGGGCAGGATTTTCCCTCATCGGCCTGGCGATTTAAGAACCTCTGAAATAAAGAAATGGATGGGACCCATTCCTTGGGTTGCAGCAAAGACGCGTCTCATTCTTGTTACTTGCCCCTCCTTGATAAACAAACAAAAAAACAAACAAAAAAACAATAAATAAATAAAATAGGTAGTGCTCCCCCCCACTTTCTACTCCGTGGGTGATTTGTTTTGCATTAATGCCTTTCATAACTCATACGTAGCACCATTAAAAATTAACGCTGAGCGCTGACATAAACAAATGAAATTTGTATTATTAATGCTTTACATAGGTAAGACTTTGTAATAGCAGATTCATCATAACAGACTGTTTTAATTAAAAGGCTCGCTCCTGCCCTAAAATGATTACAGACATATATTTGAGGTGTGGATAAAAAAAAACCCCAGGCTTTCATTGGGTTATCAATAGGATATTCTGTCGTAGCTGCTTCCTTGTTTTATGGAAAGATTTTGACCCAGTGATAAATAACATGAGTCCCGTTTTTTTTTATCTAACACTAATGATGAGCTAAACCATGGTTAGCTAAACTCAGTGCTTTAAAAAAAAAAAAAAAGTGCCGGAACTCACACACGTCATACAACCCGCCTTGCCTACCTTACAAAGTTCCATCCAAAAAAGGTGCCAGAACTCTGTTCTGGGCGTTCTATGAGGAAAAAAAGCCCCGGCTAAACTACATGCTAAAACCATGGTGTGCTAAACCATCTTAACCACCCATCATTTTGTAGAAGACTGAGAACAAGGGACAGGCGACATTGTCAGTAACACACCAAAGGATGTCCCCAGCTCGAGGATCCAAGTAAAACTCTAGGTTCATTCCGTTTCCGAAAATTGTGGGTTATTAAATAAATAGCATGGTAATGTTGAAGCAAAACTAATTCTGATGTTCCCAGACACCAGTTCATAGAATTAAACAATAATTTCACCAGCCAAACCCCCAACTCTCATGTAGTCCATGTAAACAATTTCACTTGGTTATGGGAACCGTCTGCTTTCTCTTAGCACCTGCTGCGGTGTCTTTGGAAGGCTTTCAGGCTCTCAAGGTCTTCAGCGGAATTGTAGAGGTTTCGTTTCTCCATCTAACCCATTCTAAAGCAACTCCTCCCTCCCGTTCTCTAAGAGCAAGTTGAAATGAAGAGGCACATAGCTGCCCAAGTTTCCTTCCTGACAGGGAGTTGGCTACAGTACAGATAAAAAGGTATGGGTGAGTTACAAGTGGTCCCCTGAAGCATAACAGCAGAGATGGAAAGACAACATAGAGAGATTTCTCAAAACTGCAGATCACCCAAGTTCACCTTCAGTGCCTCTTGAGATTCTTTTATCCGAGACTCCTTTCAAGATATTTGTGTGACTTCACTTCTGGATTCTTGCCAGCTTTCCAAATGATTTGCCTTTGTTTCCTTCTTCGGCTGAGAAAGAGGGAATGGGCCCAGGTCACCTCAATAGCTTTATACCTAAAGTGGCACTAGAACTCACAGTCTCCCAGTTTCTAGCCGGGTGCCTTCCCACACCACACCACCAAACCGGCTCTCATTTCAGGATACAGATCATCGGCAATGAAGCTTTTGCAAGTTGTCAAGTGTGTGAATGTTCACACTGATGTGTGTGGGTGGTGAAAATTAGCTGGCAAGCAGGAAGATTAAATGTAGGAATGAAATAGCAGCTCTCCACCAGGTTGTCATCTGATTATTTTTTTTGCAAAAACCTGACTGATGATATTGCCCAGATGACACTGTTTCATCGCACCGGGCACCATTGGGGTACATCAGGCTGCAGGGGCAGGAATTAAAGCTAGCAAAGCAAAATTACACAACCCCAGGAAGCCACACAGCAGAGTCAGAGAGCCCTCTGACCATGAAGATACGGTTCCTCGGGAACCTGGATGCATCCTCAAAGTCTCTTCTCACTAAACACAGAAGGGGAGAATTACACAAAATACGGGGCGTCAGAATGATGTTGCAAGGACACCACAATTAAATTAAAATCTGAATGCAGGTCGCTGTGCCTTGCCAGATCTATTTTAGGGAGTGTGACATTTGGTGTTAAAATTTTTATTCTCCATTGTCTGTACCACTTAATAATGAGTTTTTTGCTCCCAACTGCATTAGCAAGACGAGGGCTACCAGAGAAATCCAGGAGATAGGTGGATCTCCTTTTATTCAATATTTTGAATTTAATAAATATATATTGAATAAGAGAATGGACAACTCTCCATACGGGATAATCTGCCCCAACTCCAGATTAACATCAAATCCAATCTCCGGGTTGGGGGTTGAATTTGATGTTTCAGCAACCTCTTCCAATAGCTGGAACAAGCCTACTATAAACCATGATTCTCAGACCCCAATATTCAGGGTGAGAGAATAAGCCACCATCCCACAAAAGAATATCAGGAACTGAGAATCCACCTGCAGGAACCAGTCAAACACCATCCACCCAGACCACAGACCCAAATTTTAATATCTTCTCAACCCAGCCAAATGTTTAGCCAAAGGGATAGAATCAAGATCATGTGCCGTGTTAGTATTCCAGTTCCAGTTCCTGTTCCAGTTCCAGTTCCTGTTCCGTTCCACTCTATTCCTATTCCTATTCCTATTCCTACTCCTATTCAGAATAGGAATAGGAATAGGCTATTTCAGTGATGGTGAACCTTTTAGAGACCGAGTGCCCAAACTGCAACCCAAAACCCACTTATGCATCGTCGGGGGCCGGGTGGGTGTGGCCCATTGGGTGGGCATGGTTGCAGTGATAATGGCAGACTGGGTGGGACTAAAAAGTTCAATCAATCAATTCCAACTTTGCAAGATCATTTTTTTTCCCCACGAGAAGTTGAAATTGACTGATTGATTGAACCTTTTTTTTTTTTTGCACATGGCAGTGGAGGCCTAAAGCAAAAAGGTTTTATAAAGCCCAGCTGAAGGCCTAGGACTCGGGCGACGGCGCACGTGCCCACAGAGAGGGCTCTGAGTGCCGCCTCTGGCACCTGTGCCATAGGTTCGCCACCACTGCTCTATTCCTATTCCTATTCCATTCCTATTATTACCATTTGTCTGAAATGTTATAGGGTTTCCTGCTTGAGCAGGTGGTTAGACTAGAAGACCTCCAAGTTCCCTTCCACCTGGGTTCTTCTGATATCCCTGCTATATTGTTCCAACGGCGGGATTCCTCTTGGCCGGATTCACAATGCGCAGAGGGAGGAGAGGTGTGACCTGTCTAATTACTAGACCTGGGATTGTTGGCAATCCACTTGTTCTTGCCTCCTTGCCCATGCCAAACCCAAGATACGAATTTGAGGTTCAGGAGCAGAGCACTGCAAAGCTTTCCACGGCTTAGCTGATTGGAAGAGGCAGCGGCCTCCGAAGCGTCCCCATCTTGTTGACTTGGCAGTCTCCGGCCTGTGTGCATTTTGCTAATGTCGCATCAATAATTGATCTACATCAAATGTGGAATTATTAGCTGCCACAGTGGCTCCCGGCGCTCGACGGCCGCCCTGCTTGCCAGACAACTGCGCGATGGATGTATCTGAAGGAAGAGTGGAGTTGCAGGGAGTTTCTCCCTCCGATTCATTCTCTGTGTTGTGGCCGTCAATCACCCGACTTGTTCTTGCCTTCAGTTTTTTTCCCCCATCGCCCGAGGCTGCGAAGAGTAAGTTTGACACGGGGAAGTGCAGAAGAGTCTATGAAGGATCGAGGTTCCGTTTGGCAACCAATTAACACAGATTTTTTTTGGAGATTTGGAAGCTGGAAGTGTGTGCAATGGTGATCCAATCCAGCAGCAGCCAAAACAGCAAATACAATCCTGGGTAGTATAAACAGAGGCATAGAATCAAGATCACGCGAGGTATTAGCACCGCTTCATAAAATCCTGGTAAGGCCACACCTGGAATACTACAGCCAGCTTTGGTCACCAAACTACAAAAAAGACGTTGGGAAAAATCCAGAGAAGAGCAACTAAGATGATCAAAGGCCCGGAGACTAAACCATACGAAGAACGGCTGCAGGACTTGGGAAGAAGAAGCAGGGGAGACATGATAGCAGTGTTCCAGTATTTGAAGGGCTGCCACAAAGAAGAGAGGGTCACGTTATTCACCAAATCACCAGAGGGCAGGACAAGAAACAATGGTTGGAAACTGAACAAAGGAGAATTAAGAAGAAACTTGCTAACAGTGAGGACAATTAACCAGTGGAACAGCTTGCCTGCAGAAGTTGTGGGTGCTCCATCACTGGAGGTTTTTACGAAGAGACTGGACAGTCACTTGTCTGAGATGGTATAGGTTCTCCTGCTTGAGTTTTCTGGACTGCTTGAGTAGGGGGCTGGACTGGAAGACCTCCAAGGTCCCTTCCAGCTCTATTCTATTCAAAGCTATTCAGTCCAATTCAATTTGGATCAAAGCAAGTGAAACCGATGGCTCCAACCACAGATTCCCATTTGAATCGAAAGGGATGGGTCGAATGGAATGAGATTCCAAATTCAGATCTGTTTTGGGTTAGGGTTGCATAATTCTTAGGTGGCCCTGGAGATTTCATATAAAAATAAAACAGGAAATCAGGCGGCGAAACCAAGACACTTGAAATTTGATTTATGCACAATACTTTTATACAATAACACATAATACATAAATTTAAGCACAATAATTTTCGTGTGTGTGTGTGAATGCAATGGCTATTCTTTTATTTATTCTTCTCCGAGTTTTTTAGAATTCTTAAAATATTGGGCTCTAGCATCAGACCATCCTTAACATGGAATCTGACCAAGACAAACTTTGCTGGTCATTAAATGGGGCTGACTCAAAGAAGAGGGGGGGGGGGTTAAACTATTCTCCAAAGCACTTAAGGACAGAACAAGAAGTAATGGATGGAAACTAATCAAAGACAGAACTAGAGAACTTAGAACTAAGGAGAAATTTCCTGACAGTGAGAACAATTAACCAGTGGAACAACTTGCCTCCAGAAGTTGTGGGTACTCCATCACTGGAGGTTTTTAGAAAGAGATTGGACAGGATTGGTATAGGGTTCCCTGCCTGAGCAGGGGCTGGACTAGAAGACCTCCAAGGTCCCTTCCAACTCTATTATTCTGTTAAATATTATTGATTGATTGTTCAAGCAAGTAAGAGTAAAAGTTAGAAGAAGGATAAATATAATATACACCCGAATCAATTTCCCTCCCCAGTAAGGGAATTATTGCAATCAGGGAGATATTACAGAATACTATCTTCATTGTTCAAATCCATGATGTTTCTCAAATCCAAACCCTACCCCATCATGGCGGTTTTCAAGCTGTGTTGACAACATCTGGAGATCTTGGATCATATGGCCTTAATGAGAGAAGCGAAGGACCTTGGGTTAGGGTCTGGTCCAGCGAGAAAGCAATATAATGTGTGGCTGGAGAATGAGAAAGACATAATATGTTTACTCTGATTTTATCTGGGCGGGGGGTACGAGTCACCACACAGTTCCATTATATGATAATTATTTGGTACTCAATTATTGAAGCACTTGAATTATTTACCTTGTTTTGGAGACACAAGCCAGACTGGACCGACCGGTTTCAAAGGAAAAATAAAATAATCATGACTTCCCTCAATGCCTTGGGAGACGTGGAGGTGGCTTGTCTAGATGTTTTCGTAAATTTCAATTTAAGGAAACATTCCGAAAATGTAGGAAAGCTAGAGGAAGAAAGGGCCCGAAGATTGAGAAACATAATCTTGAGAAAGTTGAAAAATTGGGGCCAGCCTTTTCAAACCAAGATGCTCAACTTTTCAATTCCTTGCCTTTTTAATTTTGATAACCTATCCCCCTCAGTGGGTGCTACCTACTCAACTTTGGCTGATCTGGAAGAAACCCCCCCCCCCAGGATTATATTTGGGGAGTACATGGACAGGGAGAGGGGTTTGTTCTCTTGATTGGATGGAAGGAACTTGGTGGGAAGAAATACCAACACAGGCAAGGATCAAAAACATAGAACAAACTGGAGACAATAGAGAAGAGTTGAAGTTGTGGGGTCCTTGGTGCTCTCTGAGCTTGGATGTTTTCTTGCAGACGTTACATTACCCAACTAGGTAACATCATCGGTGCTAGAAGGGAATTGGGTCTGCTCTATGCTTACATACAGTTCCTTCTAGCACCGATGATGTTCCCTAGTTTGGGTCATGAAATGTCTGCAAGAAAACCACCAAGCTCAGAGAGCACCAAGGACCCCACAATCCTCCTCCTCCTCTTCCTCCTCCTCCCCGCAACTCCAGCTCCCTTCTAAGCACTGATGATGTCACCTAGTTTGGGTCATGAAACGTCCGCAAGAAAACCACCCAGCTCAAAGAGCACCAAGGACCTCTCATTTCAACCCTGAGCTACGAAGATTCTCCTTTATCAGAAGCTCCCGACTCTTTTGTGAGAGTCTAGTTAAAATGTTTTGCGCTGGGGAAGAAGGGGAAGGAAAGGAGAACTCTACCAATTGTAGAACAGCAAAAAGAAATACGGAGGAGAATCTGTTGCCAGCGCTCCTAATCTACTTCAGCAAAAGAAAACAGCTTCTTACCCACTAAATCTCTGATCAATTTTGATGCCACCACCCCACCTGTGAGGGATAGGAGACTCATCCATTTGGTAACTCTGTAGGGGACTAGAAGCTCGGCTGAATGGATATTACAACTCTTCCTAAGCCTGGTGTTCAGTCATTTGCTGTGTCTAGAAAACAAGACTTTGATGGTTCCATTATTTCTTTTGTATTGAGTTTTTCCTTTCAAGCCAACTGCCCTGGATATGCCAAAATCAAAACTTCAGTTATCACTATTTCTTTAAATGACGCATCAGAGGTGAAAAAAAAAATAATGAAGGATGGGGGCAAAGCGATAAAATACAAGACAACAGAGAGAGAAATGAATGCAATCCTTCTTCTGATACTGGAGGGGAGGAAAGGAGAGAGAGGGAGAGAGAGAAAGGGAGATGGAGGGAGAGAGAAAGGGAAAGAGAGAGGAAAAGAGAGGGAGAGAGAGAGGGAGAGAGAGATGAAAAAGGGAGGGAGAGAGGGAGAGAGAGAGAGGAAAAGAGAGGGAGGGAGAGATGAAAAAGGGAGGGAGAGAGGGAGAGAGAGAGAGGAAAAGAGAGGGAGGGAGAGATGAAAAAGGGAGGGAGAGAGGGAGAGAGAGAGAGAGGAAAAGAGAGGGAGGGAGAGAGAGAGAGAGAGAGAGAGAGAGAGAGAGAGAGAGAGAGAGAGAGAGAGAGAGAGAGGAATGAAGAACTTTTCAAATAGCCCCATTTCTAGGCAACCAAAGACTTAATCCTCAACAGTAATTCACCACACGTTTACATTTCTACAATTCTCTCCTTTTCTTTGTTCAGCTAAATAGAACGGCTTTTAGGTTTATTCTTGGCACATAATAAGGAGAACATCATGACGAGGCATCCACGTAAACAAGATTTCTTTCCAACCAGCATCGGCAGAAGATGGAGGAGCCACGACTGTCTAAAATAAGACGTATTCCAAGGAGCTTTGCTATGCGACCCATAGAGTTTAAGTCATAAAGTGGCATCTTCAAGAAAAGAAGTGTTTTCATGATAGCTGGGTTCCAATATTTGAGGGGTTGCCACCAAGAAGAGGGAGTCAAGCTATTTTCCAAAGCACCCGAAGGCAGGACAAGAAGCAATGGGTGGAAACCAATCAAGGAGAGAAGCAACCTGGAACTAAGGAGAAATTTCCCGACAGTGAGAACAATTAATCAACGGAGCAAGTTGTGAATGCTCCAACACTGGAAGGTTTTAAGAAGAGACTGGACAACCATTTGTCTGGAATGGTATAGGGTCTCCTGTCTGAGCAGAGGATTGGACTAGAAGACCTCCAAGGTCCCTTCCAACTCTTTTTATTCTGTTAAAAGAAGAACACAGGAGCAACGATGGCTGAGCCCATCAAAGTGACGAGATCTAGTTACTGAAGTCATCTCCATTCTACTCCCACCAGGGGACCCCCCCAAAGACCATTTCCAGGGGTGATCTTACGGGATGGAAGGGTGGTATCTGTAGAACCACCGTTGAAAGACGTGAAAGGTCAGGACAGAGATAGAAAATCCATGTGGTTGTGAAGTGTCAACACTGACTCCATGGCACCCAACCAATCAATGATGTCTATGGAGATTCTCAGTCATCCAGGCCATGGTTGCCCCCACAGCAGTGGTGGGATTCAGCCAGTTCGCGCCAGTTCGGCAGAACCGGTAGCTGATTTTTTTGTTGCCCAGGCCCAGAATGGACTTCCAAAAGCCGCATCCACACAGAGATCCAGTTGTTCCCATATTTGAATCCCACTGCTGCCTCAAAGGTGCTTTTTCAAGAGCAACTGGATTTTGTTTTTCCTTGAAGACCTTTCCCTTCTCCTCCAAGAAGCTTCTTCAGTTCTTCAGAAGGCAACTGGACTTTGTTTTTCCTTGAAGACCTTTCCCTTCTCCTCCAAGAAGCTTCTTCAGTTCTGAAGCCTTGGGAAGCCAACAAACGTTTGCATCTGGCTTTTACATTTTTACAGTTAGATCTGTCAAGGAGGAGACACGTAATTTTGCTCGTCATCCTTCCCATTTGCAGTCAATACCTCTGATTCTACAAATGCATCAGAGGGAACGGGGGATAATATATATAAAAAGAAGGAGGTGAATAGGAGGTGTTTACATACTCAAATCCAGAATACGCTGCTCTCCGATCGATTCATTCTCCCGCAGCAGCGGTGAAATTCTGGCGTTTGAAGCTGGGCTAGTAATGCAGACAGCTAACCGGAAGATCTTTCCCCGTGGATTTTTTTTTTAAAAAATCTTTTTATTATTCTCCTTTTGTGGGGGTTTCAGTGAAATATGAAGCGCAGCGGTCAATTTTTTTCCCTCTTTTGCCGTCGCATGGACTCTCGGACCTGTCCAGCCATTCAATTTTTTGCAGCAGCCAGAAAAATAAGATCATTTGCATTGAGGGGGGAAATAAAGCAAAATACCTACCCCCCAAGCCAGGCTCGGTGGCTAGGATTAAAGATAGGCCTGGATGTGTATTTCTCCTTTCCTGAAAGTTTTCAATCTCTGGGAAGGAAGCTAGTAGCTTCCTCTCTTATGCTCAGGCCATTTTAGAATTTCTTTAAAATTCTTTTGAGGGGGTGGAGGTGGCACATATTGTTTGAGGGCGGCATGCGATATAATAATCAATAATCAATAATAATAATAATAATAATAATAATAATAATAATAATAATAATACCAGAATAAAACAGAATTGGAAGGGACCTTGGAGATCTTCTAGTCCAACCTCCTGCTGAAACAGGAGACCCTACACCAGGGCTCTTCAAACTTGGCCCTTTTATGACTGGTGGACTTCAGCTCCCAGAATTCCTCAGCCAGCGTGCCTTGGCTGAGGAATTCTGCGAGTTGAAGTTCACAAGTCATAAAAGGGCCAGGTTTGAAGACCCGCCTGCTCTACACCATTCCAGACAAGTGACTGTCCAGTCTCTTCTTCAAAGCCTCCAGTGCTGATGTACCCACAACTTTTGAAGGCAAGTCGTTCCACTGATTAATAAAATAACAGAATTGGAAGGGACCTTAGAGGTCTTCTAGTCCAACTCCTTGTTCAGGCTGGAAACCTTATACCATTCTAGACAAATGGCTGTCCAATCTCTTCTTAAAAACCTCCAGTGATGGAGCACCCACAACCTCTGAAGGCAACCTGTCCCACCGATTAATTGTTCTCACCATTAAGAAATTTCTCCTTAGTTCTAGCTTGCTTCTCTCCTTGATTAGTTTCCATGCGTTGCTTCTCGTCCTGCCCTCATGAGCATTGATCCTAACTGTTCTTTTTCTCTGGCAAAAAAGGGGGGAAGGGAGGAAAGCCCACTTAATTTAATCAAATTGGAGAACAATCAGAGAAGTACACGAGAACCAGCACCCTTTTCCAAAGTCATTCTTCCAGATTTGAATTTAATACGCTACTTTCCGTCAGACCACGGACATTTAGAAGGAAGGAGAAAAAACAAAACTGTGTTGTTGTTTTTTCTCCCAGTGGTTTTGCATTCCAGAAGTTGCATTTCTGCAAATGCTGAGAACTCTGAAGAGCCCCATATGCTTCGTAGTTATTTACGTTCTCGGCTACCCTGAAAATTAAAAAGTCAACAAATGCACGACAACTGCTCTTTGGGATGTCTTTTTTTGCATGAGGAAAAAAAAGAGATTTCTCATGTAATGGTTTTGCAAATTGTATTCTGAATTCAAATTGTATTTTGAATTCAATTCAAACTGAATTCAAATTGTATTTTGAAGCATCGTGGCTTCAACATCGAAGGGACAGGTTTGGACAAAACTCAGCAGCACTTTTTCGTGCGGCTGCTGATAAAAACAGGATCGCCAACAGGATCGCCAACGTCCGATTACGGATATGGCACAAGAAGAAGAAGAATTCTGTCTGAGCTCAGAAGCCTGTTCTCTTAGAGAGGGTCATTCCTAATCTGTTTTGGGAACATCCCTTAATTCCGCCGTCCGTCTTTACCAGCCATGATTTGCATTTCCAGAAAAGAGCACGGAAAGGAGAACATCTGCATTCTCTTTTGCTAGTCCTCCTAGGGACAAAAGGTGTTGTCAGGTCAGCCTTATTTAGGAATCATTTAAAATTAAAACCCAAACAGAAGAATGAATAAATCATAAGAGCTGGAAGGTTTACGGGGAAATCGATGGTACTGTAATTTTTAGACTGGAACGGATTCAACGGCCAGGCGTGCTTGCAGCTGGTTTTTGTACGGTTGATGCCAGCAGCCTTCTAGATGTGACTTGGTTTTTTTTTTTACTGAGGTGTTCACCTTTAGTCCAGGGGGTAGAATTTCATACCCCAGTGTTCAATATATTGGAATATGTGTTCCAAATAGGTCTGCCCCATCCTAGAAATATGGCACATCCGTGAGAAAGAAAGCCACAATATTCATTTCTCATGACACTGCAAGTTGGTTTGTGCATCTTGGAGAGAAAGATATTAAAACATAGAATGATAGAATCATAGAGTCATAGAATGATAGGTCTGGAAGGGACCTTGGAGATCACCTAGTCCAACCCAGAGACCTCACACCCTCCCAGACAAACAGTTCTCCCTGAGATAGGCTGGACCACAGCTTCTTACCTGCCACAGTAAGGACATTTTTCTTTATTTCAAGTTTGGATCTGCCTCCATATACTTTCTACTGTACTCATTATCCTTATCCTACCCACAGGAACTATGGAGAATAGAATCACCGAGTCATACTTTATGGGAAAGAAATTATAAACTGACAATGTCAACTTCTTATGAAGAAAATTTATATAAAATGTTTTATTGATGGCACCTGCCACCAGCAAGAGTAGCAAAAAAAATGTTTAAAAATATGTCAGATAGATGTTGGTAAACATAAGTCAGGCACGTATTATCACGTTTGGTGGACATGTGATAGAGTAGAGAAATATTGGGAAACGATACATCCTTGGTTAGAAAAGAAGTTGGGAGAACATGTAGATTTTAAACCTGAACTTTTTTTTTAATTAGGTATAATGCTGGAAAAGATTAACAAACAAAGCCTATATTTGATTTTATATGTCACAACAGCGGCAAGAATAATATTTGCGCAACATTGGAAAAATGAAGGAATACCATCAGAGGAAGAAATAATTAAAAAAAAATACTAGAATGCGCAGAGATGGAGAGAGTGACTATGAGACTGAAAGAAAAAGAAGAAACAGAATATTATCAAACTTGGGACTCCAAGATCCCTTCCAGCTCTGTTCTGATTCCATTCTGATTCTGATCCTGATCTTAGAAATCTTTCAAGCAAGGCTGATCCACTCTTCCACTGAGCCAAAATATACGTGGATGGAGCAGATCACCAGCTTGTTCGATTTATTTATTAAAGCAATTTCTATAGCCTGCCATCTCTCAAACAAGTGGCATACCACAGAGCTAAAAAAAAAAAAAAATCCAGTTAATAAACACATTACAAAGAGGTAGCTGGACTGCTAATGATTAGGCCTTTTTTAAAAAAAATATTTTTATTTTTAAACAACCAGGACAGCTGGGACTGCCACAAAACGACAAATTACAATTCGGTGAAGACAAATGGTCAGTAGCTACCGGCAAGGTCTTGCGGCTTTTCTTTGCAAATGAGTCTGCAATTACCTGCAGGAGATTAGAGCCTAATTAATATGGGACCCACCAGTTGCGGAATAGTGTGCCAAATAGTTGCAAGCAATTGTTCAGGTGCCGAACGGAATCGGAAGCAGTCCGCAGGATGTCCACGCTTAGGTGGCACCCAGGGGATCTACACAGAACCTCCTGTCACCCTGGTTTGCTGTCATCCAAAATCTCACCCTGGTTTGCTGTCATTTCAAAACACACACATCAACGCACAAAAGATGGCCTGCAGCTCCTGGATTGGAAGGCTGGGATCTTGGAACGGTCGTTCGGAAGCCCCGTCTGCTTCGCTTGCCAAGAAATCTAAATTTGATATTTCTGTTTCACTCATTGTCAATAAGTTATTCAGCAATAAGGGAGCTGAACCGTCTCAGTAAAAAGCCACGGGTGCCACTGAGACTTAATGACAGCCTTGAACATAACAGAAACCTTGGAGAGTAATTTTAGAGGTTTATTATTACTATTTGGCAGCAGCAGCCAAAAAAGCTAACACAATCCTAGGTTGTATAAACGGAGGCATAGAATCAAGATCACGAGAAGTACTAGTACCGCTTTATAAAGCTCTAGTAAGGCCACACCTGGAATACTGCAGCCCATTTTGGTCACCCTATCACAAAAAAGATGTTGAGAGTTTGGAAAAAAATTCAGAAGAGCACCTAAGATGATCCAAGGCCTGGAGACTAAAACATACGAAGAATGGCTGCGGGACTTGGGTTTGGCTAGTTTAAAGAAAAGAAGAAATAGGGGAGACATGATAGCAGCGTTCCAGTATTTGAGGGGCTGCCACAAAGAAGAGGGGGTCAAATTATTCTCCAAAGCACCAGAGGGCAGGACGAGAAACAATGGATGGAAACTGATCAAAGAGAGAAGCAACCTGGAATTAAGGAGAAACTTCCAAACAGCGAGGACGATTAACCAGTGGAACAGCTTGCCTCCAAAAATCATGGACACTCCATCACTGGAGATTTTTAAGAAGAGGCTAGACAGTCACTTGTTTGAGATGCGTAGGTTCTCCTGTGAGGGGCTGTCACAGAGAGGAGGGGGTCAACCTATTTCCCAAAGCACCTGAAGGCCAGACAAGGAATAACGGATGGAAATTGATCAAGGGGAGATTCAACTAGAAATATGGAGAAATTTTCTGACAGTGAGAACAATGGAACAGATTGCCTTAAGATGTTGTGGGAGCTTCATCACTGGAATCTTTCAAGAAGAGACTGGACTGCCATCTGTCAGAAATGGTGTAGGGTCTCCTGCTTCGGTGGGTGGAGGGTTGGACTAGATGACCTACAGTATAAGGTCCCTTCCAACGCTGTTATTCTGTTTCTGTTTCTGAAAGAGAAGACCTCCAACATCTCTTCCAATTCTGTTATCCTGTTATTTTTTTTCCCCTTATCCTTACTTCCTATCCTAAACCATGAGCATCGGCGTTCCGATTGTCATGTTATTCCTCACCCCAAATTTCCTGGTCCTGGTTTTCTTGGGAGGATAAGAATCCTCAAATCATTTTCTCTCCTTAAGTAAGTGGAATGAGCAACAGTTCTACGGTGTGCCTGTTTTTTTTTGTTTTTTTGCAGACTAGAAACCTTGTTTTTTTTTCCATTTATCAAAGAGAGGGACTTTATTCACTCTGGGGGTCTCACCTGCATAAGCCTCCTTAAAAACATCTGCAATGTACATTAGTTTGTCCTTTTCTCCCCAATTCCAGGGGAAGAAGAGAGAGAGAGAGATGTCAGACTTATTAATGTGCTTGCTTTCCCCAAGCAGCTTTTAGCTTCTTATCACTCCATGTTCCTAAGCAGAGACACCAGCTGAATTTGAAAGAGTCTTCTGTCAGAGAAAGCAATATCTGAACACTGCAGGAAGAAGCATCGGGGAAGAAGGGAAATGCAAAAAGTGGGAGAAAGGTTTCTATTAGGAGGAGCTGGCTGTGACCAAATGTCCAAAAATTCAACAACAACAACAGCAGCAACAAGCCATGGGGCTTTCTCATCAGATTCTCCCAATCAGCCTTGCGGTTGACTGGTTGAGGCACGGAGCCAGCTACACCAGAGAAGAGATTGGCCTTTGTTTTAGTTCAATTGAAAGAATCGTGCTGCGAAGAATTGCAAAGGTGAGGATGGTGGAATAGACTAGACTAGACTAGACTAGAATAGACTAGACTAGAATAGACTAGAATAGAATTGCAGGCTAATTCTGCTGACTGCCAGCAGTTCGATCCTGACCGGCTCAAGGTTGACTCAGCCTTCTATCCTTCCGAGGTCGGTAAAATGAGGACTCAGATTGTTGGGGGCAAATATGCTGGCTCTGTAAACTGCTTAGAGAGGACTGTAAAGCACTGTGAAGTGGTATATAAGTCTAAGTGGTATTGTTATCTATCTATCTATCTATCTATCTATCTATCTATCTATCTATCTATCTATCTATCTATCTATCTATCTATCTATCTGCCATGGTAGCGCAGTGGTTAGAATGCAGTATTGCAGGCTAATTCTGCCGACTGCCAGCAGTTCGATCCTGACCGGCTCAAGGTTGACTCAGCCTTCCATCCTTCTGAGGTGGGTAAAATGAGGACCCAGATTGTTGGCAGGCAACAGGCTGACTCTGTAAACCGTTTAGAGAGAGCTGTAAAGCACTGTGAAGCGGTATATAAGTCTAAGTGCTCTTGCTCTTGCTATTTTGCTCACCAAAGCCAGTTTTTTTTTAGCAGTTCCCACAGAAAAGAGGGAACAGAAATGATGACTATGGCAAGACCTACAGAAGAAGCTGTTCTTTCGTCCCTTCCCACTTTTGAAACAGAAGCGGCCTAATAGCATCTTATTTATATTTCCCCAGAGAGGGCTGAAACGTAGTTCAATATAACTGCAACGTTGTTAATTGAAATCAGTAATTTCAGTGCTCATTAATAACAAATCTCTAGGAAGAAATAACCCCATCACAATTAATGATCACCATTAAAAAAAAAATAATAATCGCGGGCCCTTTTTATTGCAAGACTGAGGTCTTTGGGTACGTTTTATGGCTGATTAGCACAGATTAAACTGTGTACCCCAACTTCTGGCTTGCTCGATATCCATATGCGGGATTACCATTTAGAAAGGCGAAATCTACCTCACGGCTGTCAACACGTTGTGCTTTAGATTTTCTAACGCTGGAAGAATTCTCAGAATGTCCCAGAGGTCAGCCAGCGGGTAATTCTAAACATTAAACTAATAGTGCATTGAGGGGAAAAAAGGATATTCCTTTGCACTCTCTAAGGAGAAAAAAAAAACCTAATTTCTGCAATTTTAAAGGCTGGAATTATCTGGCTGGTTCCTGTCCTCCCCTCTTCCTATTTCAATTTGCTTCCCTCTTTGGAGAATTCCACGATTTGATGGGTTTTCTTCTAGATATGCTCAACGATAGCTGGTCAACTACAATTTGGGGAGCAATTTTCATTTTTATCCACTTCGCACGCTCCCTTATAGTGGGCCATTAGCTTTAGCTGGCTAAAAGCCTTGGAGGGGAAGCAAATGGGCTTTTGACGGCTTTCCCCTTCAGCTGTGAGCAGACAAATGGGAAGGAACGTGGCCCCGAAGTTCTCCATGGAAGGACAAATCTTTCAACCCTTTCTCTTCTTTGGGGGCAACAATAACATTGCAATTAGGGGCGGAAATGGAATGGAAGGTCCCTCTTCATATTGGAGGAAGGCTGAGAAGATCAGGAAGAAGATTGAAGAAATTTCCTGGCAGTGAGGACAAACAAAGAATTAGTGGAACGACTTGCCTCCAGAAGTTGTGGGTGCTCCATCACTGGAGGTTTTCAAGAAGAGATTGGACATCCAGTTGGCTGGAATGGGGCCTCCTGCTTGAGCAGGGGGTTGGACTAGAAGACCTCCAAGGTCCCTTCTAATTCTGTTATTCTGTATTATGTCGAATCAAGATCACGTGAAGCATTAATACCATTTTACAAGGCCTTGGTAAGGCCACACTTGGAATACTGCATCCAGTATTCTGATACTTCTGATCAAAGTAACTTTGGGTTCCAGTCAAGAAATATCCACTGGTTCCACTTCTTTTTATCGGGATGGGGATAAATTTAACCTTGAGCCACGAAATCTTTCTCAACTCTGCTAGAATTCTATCTCCAGTTTAATGCTTGTTCCTGGTTCCACGGTTGTCTTTCCGTCTTAATTTAGTTGCTTCCTTGCAGATGTTTCATTACCCGACTAAGTAACATCATCAGTGCTTGAAAGGTGTGGAGTTTGTTTTCTGTTCGTATACAATATAACCCCACTTACTTCTAGCACAGATGATGTTACCTAGTTGGGTAATGAAATGTCTGCAAGAAAACCACCCAGCTCAGAGAGCACCGAGGACCCCATAGTTCAATCCTAAAAAATATTGTCTTCTATCAGTCCTAATTCACTCTTTGCTCTAACTTCATGTTTGGTTTTTGACCTTTCTCCTGGTTATTAAAAACCCCAGTTCATTTCCAAAGCTCTCTGTAGTTTTGCCATGAATAACTGGTGAGCTTATTTCACTTGAAACATGCCCCCCCAAATGCATTTGACTGAATAATCTGATGCTAATGAATGCCTAGCAACTGCATGTGCTTTTAATGAATAGATAATGAACTAAAACAAGAGTTTCATAACAACAGTGACAATAATTGAATAACAGGAACAATTAAGCATCCCGATAGCTGGTAGATATGTGTTCTGATTTGATTTGGAACCACTAGGCTATATATTTAGAGGTGTGTTGGGCTGAGAGAGAATGATTGGCCCAAAGTCACCAAGCTAGCTTTTAAGGCAGGACTAGAACTTATCCTTTCCTGGTGATTGGCCCAAAGTCACCCAACTGGCTTTCATGCCTAAGGTGGGACTAGAACTCACCGTCTCCTGGTGATTGGCTCAAAGACACCCAATTGGCTTTCCTGCCTAAGGCAGGACTAGAACTCACCGTCTCCTGGTGATTGGCCCAAAGACACCCAACTGACTTTCATGCCTAAGGCGGGACTAGAACTCACCATCTCCTGGTGATTGGCCCAAAGACACCCAACTGGCTTTCATGCCTAAGGTGGGACTAGACCTCACCGTCTCTTGGTGATTGGCCCAAAGTCACCCAACTGGCTTTCATGCCTAAGGCGGAACTAGAACTCACCGTCTCCTGGTGATTGGCCCAAAGTCACCCAACTGGCTTTCATGCCTAAGGCGGAACTAGAACTCACCGTCTCCTGGTGATTGGCCCAAAGTCACCCAACTGGCTTTCATGCCTAAGGTGGGACTAGTACTCACCGTCTCCTGGTGATTGGCTCAAAGTCATCCATGCCCAGGGTGAAACTGGAATTCTCAGTCTCCTGGTTTCTAGGCCAGCGCCTTAACCACTGCTCTCAAAATATCCCTTTGTGACCATGAATTTGGGAGACTCCATTTCATTTCAGCTGTGTTAGGAGGTCCAAGTTTGAGCCTCGGGTCAGGCTTAGCAGGGAGAGTAATGTCTCATTGAAGGCTGCTTTCTCTGAACATCAGCCAGATGTCAAATAATTCACGCAGTTTTTCCATTAAAAATGGTGTCAGCAAGCAAGGCATCAGTTTCTAAATCAAATCGGTTTGGGAGGTTTAATTTCTCCCCCCCCCACCCCTGCATCCTTCATTTGTTCTCCGGTGCCAGCGAGATTATATTTAAAAAAAAATCCTCATCAACCAAAGTCACGTGATCTTCCTAATCCATATCGCCATGCATTAGAGACCTTTTTTTCTTTTTTTTTGCCATTTTGACAGAGACAAACAAAATATTCAACTCAGTGGGATAATGCCCTCTCTTAAAACACACTCATGTTCCTTCTCTCTCTCTCTCTCTCTCCCATACACATGCCGATTATAATAATACCTCTGCCCGTTTCTAAAAAAGCCGAAATGTTCAGATAATTAAAATAGAAAACAAACAGCAATTTTGTTCCAGCTCCAATTTTGCAAATCCCTAAAGGGAGAGAAAGATGGTCATTTCGTAGAGATATGGGGCGTTTGATAATATGTGATAAGGACTCAGGGAGGAGAAGAACTGGCAAATTAAGAGAAAATAAAAGAATTGAGGTTTGCATGGGGAACACGATTAGAAATTGTAAAATGGCACCGGGAGGACTTTTTGTTCCCAGCTGGACGCATAAAACCGCTGTCATGACAGGCACATTGAAAGGGGAATGGGAAAGGAAAGAAATTTCCTAAATGATTAATATTTAGAAAGAATGGGAAGTTGGCTAGATGACCCGTGGTTTTTTTTCCCCTCTTGTTTGAAGAAGTATGATTTATTGAGACCAGAGGTAGACTATCTGGAACATTAAAGTGGGTGTGTTTGTCTCCCCTCACAAACTCTTCCTCAGTTAATACAAATCAACATCGTAACCCAATTCCTCTTACGTCTATATTAACTCATACAATTACATTATAAAGATTGAAGTGAATTGACTTAATAGAAGCGAATCTATAAGGGAACGGTGAGTTAATAAGTACGCTGTCTTCAATAGAAAATTAAACAGCCACGTTAATTTCCACATCATCCCTTCAGTGGGGACTCCAGAAACTATAGAATATAAAAAGAGAGGTAATTTCTCTGGATAATTATAATTTTACGTGATGGTGGGAAGGAAGGAAGGAAGGAAGGAAGGAAGGAAGGGAGGAAGGAAGGAAGGAATGGAAGGAGGAAGGAAGGAAGGGAGGGAGGAAAGAAGGAAGGAAGGAAGGAAGGAAGGAAGGAAGGAAGGAAGGAAGGAAGGAAGGAAAGAAAGGATGGGGAGGAAGGGAAGGAGGGAGGGAGGAAGAAAGGGAGGGAGGGAAGGAAGGAAGGAAGAAGTAAGGAAGGAAAGGATGGGGAGAGAGGAGAAGGAAGAAATGGAGGGAGGGAGGGAGGAAAGAAGGGAGAAGAAAGGAAAGACATTTTTCCAAACTTGTCATTTTTTCTCAGTGTTTACGAACTCTCAAAAGTTTGTCCGTCCTTGAAATAAAATCCAAAATCTTTCAAACCCATATTCTATCCAAAAGAGGTTCTCACAAGGAGAAGCTTGTCCCTCAGCCCTTCAAAAAGGATTCCGCACCAATTTTCTTGCACCTTTTCGTCATCTACGGATTGTGGGAAAAGAAACTGAGTTGACGTTTTAATCCTAAAAATGGGCTCCAGGAGCGATTTTTGAACGGATATGCAAACTCAAAAGTCGGCTCTCATTTAGAAAAAAAAACGGACCTGTTGCTTTTCTGCAGCTGGGGAAAAAAAAAAAAAAACAACGCAAAAGGAAACAAGAGGAAGGAAAAAGGGACACCTAAACATGATTATGGGCCAAAACTGGTGTCCTTATTAGGAGAAAATTGCTGGTAAAAAGCCTGTCTGGAGAAAATAGTGTAGCAATATTACGACAGATGATGATGAAAAAGCATCTGTATTTTCATATTTTATTTTAATTGCCAACCCAGGTGGAAACGGGACAATTATCTGATTCATGTTCCCTTTGGCTTATGTTTCTTTTGTGTTTCAGAACAAGTTCTTTTTTCCAGCAACAATTATGGGTTAATTACAGGTTTGGCCAGAGCACACGCACAGACACGCGTATTCTACTTCAGAAACGATAATCCCAGAATACTAATACTGATCAAATCTCAGAGCGTGGAGATATCAAAACGTTGCCTCCTACAAACTGAACAATTGATTGTCCGCAAAGGTGGTTCTCCCCCCCCCAAAGGCAACTGGACTTTTTTTGTTTTTCCTTGAAGATGTTTCGCTTCTCACCGAAGAAGCTTCTTCAGTTCTAAGTGAATGGCGGGGAATGGAAGGATTTATATTTCATTAGAAATGAAGAAGCTTCTTGGAAAAACAAGAAGCTTCAAGAAAAAACAAAGGAAGTCCAGTTGCTTTTTTGGGGGGGTGGGGGGTGGAAAGCACCTTTGGAACAATCAATCAATCAATCAGTTTGTTAGGAGGCAACATTTTGATGTACTCTGCTTGTAGACTTCACCTGGAATATTTCATTTCCGTGCATTTATTTATTTATTGCCTTTGTAGCTGTCCTTTTTTCTGATGTTGGAGGTATCTGAAACGGGATCGACAGCGGGGATCCATTGTTACATGTCAAGCACCAGGGAAATGCGGAAGAAGAAGTGGAAGAAATGAAAAAGCTTCTCGGAGGATAAAACGAAACATTTTCAAGGAAAAAAAAAACAAGTTCCAGTTGCCTTTTGAAAAAAACACCTTTGGGATGCTTGGGTAGATATTTCCCTTAAAAGTGGGAAGATGGGAAGTAGCCTGAGGGAGACTCTCAAACTTTTCAGAAGCGTCCAGCGATAAACCTAATTTATTTTTATTTTTTTTTAAGGATGGCAAAAATTTCCAGCAGGTCAATCAAAAGTTAAGTCAGAAAAAGACCTTCGGCCTGAAAGCTTCGTGCATCCTTCAGCTTCATTCAATAAAGTCTGGCTCCCGTTTATGATTTGAACTATCTAAAGCAGAAACAATCCTTAAAAGTTCCCTAAGCGTTGCCCAGGTCAATAAAGCCAATTGGAAAAAGAACTTTTGAGTGGATCCATTAGCAAATACTTTGACTAGGAAATGCTGGCAGGGCACATTGTAGGATGTAACTAACTTCTCCAAAGCAGCTTAAGAAAAGGAGCCGAAAGAGGATGCAGTCAAAGTGATGGGTGGGTTTTGAGGGTTTTGTGGAGGGGTTGTGTGTAAGGTGATGGTGGCACAGGGTGGTATTTAAAATTCCTGCTGAAAAGACAGGAAATTCAGATCTAATGGAAGAGAGTCTGTGTAGTTCAGTGTTGAATTGTGGGGGTCCTGGTGCTCTCTGAGCTTGGTGGTTTTCTTGCAGACGTTGCATTACCCAACTAAGTCACGTCATCGATGCTGGAAGAGAGTGGAGTTTCGGAGAGGAGGAGAAGGAGAAAGGGAGGAGGAAGAGGAGGAGGGTGAATGTGGGGTCCGCCGTGCTCTCTGAGCTTGGTGGCTTTCTTGCAGGTGTTTCATTATCCAAAAGAGAGGGACAACCTATTTTCCAAAGCATCTGAGGGCAAGACAAGGAACAACGGATGGAAACTGATCAAGGAGAGATTCAACCTAGAAATGAGAAACTTTCTGACCGTGAAAACATTGGAACAGCTTGCCTTCAGAGGTGGTGGAAGGTTCATCACTGGAGCCATCTGTCAGAAATAGTATAGGGACTCCTGCTTGGGCGGGGGGGGGGGTTGGACTAGATGACCTTCTCAGGTCTTTAAGAAGAGATTGGGCAACCATTTGTCTGAAATGGTAAAGGGTTTTCTGCCTGAGCATGGGGTTGGAGTAGAAGGTCCCTTCCAGCTCTTCTCTTCTCTTCTCTTCTCTTCTCTTCTCTTCTCTTCTCTTCTCTTCTCTTCTCTTCTCTTCTCTTCTCTACTCTACTCTACTCTACTCTACTCTATTATTCTATTCTATTCCATTCCATTCTATTCCATTTTCTAATTCTATTCCATTTTCTAATTCTATTCTTTCTAATTCTATTCTATTCTATTCTATTCTATTCTATTCTATTCTATTCTATTCTATTCTATTCTATTCTATTCTATTCTATTCTATTCCATTCCATTCCATCCCATCCCATCCCATCCCATCCCACTCTATTCTAAACTAGGTGACATAATCGGCGCTAGAAGGGAACGGGGTTTGCTGAAAGCAGAAGATGGACAAAGGGGGGCGGGGAGAAAGAGAAAGGGAGAAGGTGGAGGACTGTGAAGCCCTTGGTGGACTCTCAGCTTGGTTATTTTCCTGCAGATGTTTTGTTACGCAAACTAGGTAACATCCTCAGTTCACTAATGATCATCCTTGGTCAATCACCAGCATGGATAATGTCACCTAGTTTGGTAAAGAAACGTCTTCAGGAAAACAACCCAGCTCAGAGAGCACCCAGGATCCTGCAAACTCAAGTCAGCTGTTATCTGAATTTTTAAAGACACTCTGAGGACTTAGCTCTGCCCCAAGTCCATCATCTTTCCCACAGAAGGCGTGGGCTGATTTTTTTTTCTCCCACACTAGATTATTGTCTGAGCAACTAGGCTGTGCCATCTGCAAAGAGTGGGCTAGTGGACATGCGAATGACATATCAGCCTACTGTGAGTAAGCCCGAGCATCTGAAGGGAGGTGGCGTTGGCGCCTTATCACGTCACATGGAGGGCCACCAGTTGGCTCAAACGGAGTCGGTGCCAAAAACTGCTTTGTATTTATTTTTTTTAACCCCACCTCACTTAATTGGATGGAGAAAAAATAAAAGTGCATCAATAAAAAAAGTAGTTTTAAGCGACAGGGTCTACATTATAAGGATGCGCAGGTTGTAAGAAAGGACAAAATAACAAAGGTGGAAGGGATCTTGGAGGTCTTCTAGTCCAACCCTCGGCTCAGGCAGGAAACCCCATTCCATTTCAGACAAATGGTTGCCCATTCTCTTCTTAAAGACCTCAGAACGATGGAGCGCCTGCCACCTCTGGAGGCAAACAGTTCCACTGGTTAATCGTTCTCATTGTCAGGAAATTCCTCCTTCGTTCTACGTTGATTCTCTCCTTGATTAGTTTCCATCCATTGTTTCTTGTCCTGCTCTCTGGCACTTTGGAGAATAGGTTGACACACACAGAACACACACACCCCCTACTTCTTTGGGGCAGCCCCTCAAATATTGCTAGGAGTTGAAAAAAATAAACTAAAACCCACCTGAGTTTCTATGGAGATTCCCAGGCATCCGGATCAGCAACTCAGCCAGTTGTCCCAAAGGTGCATTTTCAAGAAGCAATTGGACTTCCTTTGAAGACGTTTCGCTTCTCATCTGAGAAGCTTCTTCAGTTCAAGAAGCTTCTTCGATGAGACGCTAAACATCTTCAGGGGGAACCCCCCCCCCAAGAAAGTCCAGTTGCCTCTTGAAAAAGCACCTTTGGGACAACGGGCTGAGTTGCTGAGATCCTCAGCAACGAGGACTTTGGAGAGTAATTATGCCGTTGCTGTTAAAGGGCAAATCAATTTAGTGCTCTTGTCTGCCAGGTGCTTCATCCCCTGCTTTTTGTTCAGCTTCACGTCGGTCAAAATTGAAGCACAAAGCCTGGTGCTCTTGGTAACGAAGCAAAGCTAAGATTTTTGGATGAGCCTTTTTTTTTCTTTGCCTAATTAAGACACTTCCCTCCTTCTTTAGCAGCACGAGATTTTCCCACCCCCAACCCCTTTATCGGATTCAATTTGTAGTGTTTGTAATTCAGGCAGAAAAATTGATTTTTGAAAACACTCTGTCCCACTTCAGTCTGCCTTAGATAAGACCTTGCATTCATTATGCAGCAATATTGACGCCGGGACCCAGATTGCCCGTGTGTGTGTGTGTGCGCACGCGCATGCGTGTGCGTGCGTGCGTGTGTGTGTGTGTGTGTGTGTGTCTGCATCAAAGAAGCCCTAATGCCATCCTGTTCCAATATGTCAGCATCTCGGTTTGTTTCTCAAATTTCAGAAGATGGCTGGGAAAAGAAGTCCAAGGCAAGAAGCAACGGATGGAAACTAATCGAGGAGAGAAGCAACCAGGAATTCAAGGAGAAACTTCCTAAGAGTGAAAACAATTCACCAGCGGAACAGCTTGCCATCAGAAGCCGTAGGTGCTCAATCACTGGAGGCTTTTAAGAAGAGACTGGACAGACACTTGTCTGAAATGGTACAGCCTTTTGAGGTCTTTAAGAAGAGATTGGGCAACCATTTGTCTGCAATGGTACAGGGTTTCCTGCTTGAGCAGGGGGTTAGACTAGAAGACCTCCAAGGTCCCTTCCAGCCCTATTCTGAATTTGAAATTTGAATTTATTAACAATTAACCAATGGACCGGTTTGCCTCCTGGAATTGTGGGTGCTCGGTCGTTGGAGCTTTTCAAAAATAGACTGGAGAACCATTTGGCCAGGATGGTATAAGGTGTCCTGCCTTGAGCAGGGGGTTGGACTAGAAGACCTCTGAGGTCTCTTCCAGCTCAGTGGTTCTATTCTAAAACCTCTTTTCGATCTGGGCTCAGAGAAAGCCCAGAAGGTATCACCAGGGTTTACGGACGTTGGAAAACTGGCAAGATCTGTTTGTTGTTGTTGTTGTTGTTAATTGCGAAGTTGTGTCCGACCCATCGCGACCCCATGGGCCATGTTCCTCCAGGTCTTCCTGTCCTCTACCATCTTCTGGAGTCCATTTAAGTTCACACTTACTGCTTCAGTGACTCCATCCAGCCACCTCATTCTCTGTCGTCCCCTTCTTCTCTTGCCCTCCATCTTTCCCAGCATTAGGCTCTTCTCCAGTGAGTCAAGATCTGTTAGGATACCAATTGCCCTTTTCATTACTAAAAGGTTCACTTCTTCCAGCTCTCCCCCCCAAAAAAATTAATTGAAGCGAGCAGATGTCCCACTAGGCCTGGAGAGCCGGTCAGAGAAAATTAAAATGACCCATGGTAACTTGGAGAAAAATTAAGCCATTGACTTGATGGTCATAGATGCAGCTTGAGGTCAACTCACTAACTACTCATTTGCCAGACTCCGCAGAAATCATGATCTGTCCTCTCATTTCTACTGATCATCCTGACCCATTGTTGACCTCAGCTGGTATTTGTGGACCTCTCACCCAATGGCTTCTAAGACTTCTCCAGCTGACATCACAGACCCAGGAGAAATTCCCTCCATGTCTTCATTTGGTTTGGATTTTTTTCTTATTTTCCATCGTCTGCCCGTTGGGAAGACCTTGTTCTCTTGCGCCGGTTTGTAAGTGTAATTTAAACCTGGTTGGGTGCCTATTCCTCCAATAAACAGCGTTGACCACACTAATCAAGGATGGAAAAATGGGACGGTCAGATTTGGTGTTTGGGTTGATTCAAAGGTTTTGTAAAATTTCATAAAATTATTCTGGAACCAAGAACAATTTTTGTAGGCTTTCCCAGGCAGATTTTAATTTTAATTTTATTTTTTTTGCTATGGCTCATGCAGATTTCCTTTTACATGCTCAAGGCCCAAAGGCATAGTAAAGCAGTTGGAATCTCTCTGTTTGCTGCACCTGGTCCCTTTGCGGTCAGTTAAAAAAAAAAATCACGCTAGGTTTACTGGGATCTGAACACGACCTCGTCTTTATTCCTGGCAGAGACGCTCAGCGCAAAAAAATCACAGTGTGCTTTCTTTCAACATTTGGCGCTTTAGAGTTTTCCTGTTTTACACCGTCTTGCTAATGGTGCTGACCTACCTCAGAGGGTGCTGCGAGGCTGAGTTAATTAACTTTTTAAAAAGTGCTTTGGTTCAGCTTCTCTGGCAAGTGGGAGAAAAAAAAAAAGAGAGAGAGAGAGAGAATTCAGATATCTTCTAACAAATGTCACAACAATCCAACCTCAGTGAGTCTAGAGAAAATGTTTGCTTTGATTTTAATATTAATGGATTGGAAGCTGAACCCTCAAAGGGGCTCGGTAGATATTCAAGGGGAGAAACTGATCTTAAGGCCTTTTCTCAGAATTCTTCTTTCTTTTTCTTTTTTTTTCCTGGCACGAATTTGTGCTGGAAAAGGCGATGGATTGACTCCGGTGCTAATCTCCAAAGAATGAAACAGCAGATTAACTAAAGGTAAACTGAAGATCTGTCACGTGAATTGAAGACCCGTAATGTGATTCCAACCTTTGGGTGATGTTTCAGAGGTTAAAGATGTGACAAACTGACAATTATGGCTAATCTAAAAGACACACCCATGCAGGTACTGAGAGGGAGAGAAATAACAGCTTTTCGCAACCTGGCAAAAGAAGAAGATCAAAGTTGGAGTCAAGAGACATGATTCAACTTATCAGATGGAATATTGCATGACTAAGCAGACTAGTATAGCTATTTCAAGCTCTTTACCTCTCATCAGCTAGTCATGCCCCTCTGGGATTCGAACCAGGGCAGCTTGCATGTTAGGCAGCTGTATTAACCTTTGGAGCCACAGGTTCCTCCTTACTCCTGTCAGCAGAAACCAGGCAGGATATATATCTTTTATGTTGGATGAAGCACCCGGTCTACCAAATATAAATCAGTCTGTTCTGCGTTTAGCTCCAATCTAGATATATAGGGGGTCAACTTATTTTCCAAAGCACCAGAAGGCAGGACAAGAAACAGTGGATGGAAACTCATCCAAGAGAGAAGCAATCTGGAATTAAGGAGAACTTTCCTAACAGTGAGGACAATTGACCAGTAGAACAGAAGTTGCTTTCAGAAGTTGTGGGTGATTCATCACTGGAGATTTCTAACAAAAGACTGGACAGCCACCTGTCCAAAATGGTATAAGGTCTCCTGCATGAGCAGGGGGTTGGACTAGAAGACCTCCAAGGTCCCTTCCAGCTCCATTCTGGTTGATTGATTGAATGCATCCAGGAATGCCACCGAGCAAAGCAGAGCATAAACGCTGAGCAAAAACCACACTTGCATATACAGAGGGAAGCAGGCTGTGTAATTATAGACTCATTCTCAAATCTTCTTGGGGGGATGGGCAGAAGGGTGAGCGGTGACAAGATTATGCATCTCTCGGTCTATGTGACATTTATTTTAATAGCTATAAATCTGCCATTTATCCTGAAATGCTCTTCCTGGCTTCCATGACTGGAAGTTTTATGGCCTGCCTCAATGTCACACATCTGCAGAACGCACGACAAATGTGCCTTTTGGGTCGCTCCAGATGTGCCTGCTCCCCACCCGCTTTCAACATTGGGTGTGCGCACGCAACACTGCTGGACAGGTTTAACATTCCCTCCACAGCTCAGTTAAAACACCGAGACCTGCTTCAAGTTATCCAAAACACACAAAAAGGTAGGGGGAGAAATCCATTACAGCCACTCCAGTTTGTTTAGTGACCTTTGGATGTTACAATGGTACTGAAAAAAGATGAATTTACAGCCCTTTTTCACACAGAAGACCATCACAATATCCCCTTAGTCATGTGGTCAAAATTCGGATGCTTGGTGACGGACTATGATTTATGATGGGTTGCATAACTTGTATTCCACTATTTGGGGGCTGCCACAAAGAAGAGGGGGTCAACTTATTCTCCAAAGCACCTGAAGGCAGGACAAGAAACAATGGATGGAAACTAACCAAGGAGAGAAACAACCTGGAATTAAGGAGAAACTTCCTAACAGCGAGGACAATTAACCAGTGGAACAGCTTGCCACCAGAAGTTGTGAGTGCTCCATCATTGAAGGCTTTTAAGAAGAGACTGGATAGCCATTTGTCCAGAATGGTCTAGGGTCTCCTGCTTGAGCAGGGGGCTGGACTAGAAGACCTCCAAGGCCTCTTCCAGCTCTATTCTGATTCCAATTTCCATAAATCTCCCCCCCACACTTTTTTTGCTAGTCTTTATTTAGAGCATTATAAAGAGCACAGGAGCGTCATGTCTTTAGTGCTGAAGGGCAATAGGAAAACTGCTCCAGCCTCAATTCTGTTGTATGTGTGTGTTTTAATTATTTAGCAGGCCTCATGAATTCTAAATTCATTTCATTATTTTGAGGTGAATCAGTTCCTAACCCTGGAGATGACCAGTGATTTATTTATAACACCGGGGTTTTATTTTATTTTATTTTACTTTTTTTTTTTTTTTACCATTTCTGCAGCATACCGATGAACCTTTCTCTATTTCCCCGGTGGTTCAAGTTTATTTCAAGATCTCTTTGCAGCCTCACCGCGAATGTAAGTTGGAGAACAGCTCCAGAAATGTCAACCGAGTTTTCGACGACTTGAAGTCTATTTTTTTTCAGACTGTCTCGGCATTAAGCACGCGTGCACGTCACTGCTTCTGAATCGCAAAGAACCCACAACCCCCATCCTTATGACAGATCTGCCAGCCAGCCTTTCCTTGTTCCCTTTTCAATATAGCCTCCGCTTCTGCAAAAGTGAATGTAGGACTCTCTCTATTATTTCTTCTTCTTCTTCTTCTTCTTCTTCTTCTTCTTCTTCTTCTTCTTCTTCTTCTTCTTCTTCTTCTTCTTCTTCTTCTTCTTCTTCTTCTTCTTTCTTCTTCTTCTTCTTCTTCTTCTTCTTCTTCTCTTCTCCTTCTCCTCCTCCTCCTCCTCCTCCTCCTCCTCCTCCTCCTCCTCCTCCTCCTCCTCCTCCTCCTCCTCCTCATTTTAGAAGTTCTTCCATCTAAGTTTCCAGGGAGGCAAAACACATCATGGATGGAATTCTAAAATTAGCGAATAAGGACGAGAATCTACTCATCTCTTGCCTATGGAGATTCTCAGCCATCCAGGTCCTGGTTTGCCCCAAAGGGGCTTCTTCAAAAGTCAACTGGACTTCCTTGTTCTTTCCTTGAAGACATTTTTGCTCCTCATCCAAGAAGATTGGATGAGATGGTGTAGGTCAGGAGTAGGCAACCTCGGCTCTTTTATGACTCGTGGACTTCAACTCCCAGAATTCCTGAGCCAGCAGGGCTCAGCTTGGAAACCTCTCCCTTTCCCCTCAGCATGGCTGGCTCAGGAATTCTGGGAGTTGAAGTCCACGAGTCATAAAAGAGCCAAGGTTGCCTACCCCTGGTGTAGGTTCTCCTGCTTGAGCAGGGGGCTGGACTAGAAGACCATCATGGTCCCTTCCAGCTCTACTGTATTCTAAAGATTCTCCAGTTCTTCTCGTTGGGCGTGAAGTAAAATGTTTTCAAGGAAAAAACCCCCAAGGAAGTCCAGTTGCCTTTTTGGAAAAGCACCTTTGAGTTAACCATGACCTGGATGATTGAGAAGCTCCATAGACATTCCCTTCCGCTGTTTATTGTTATGCCAGGACCCTCTGATTTCCTCTAGTGGTGCAATTTTGGCTGTGCTCAACACCCAAACTCTGATGGGTCAAAGTTATTATTCTCTCCAAGGTTGGCTGGTTGGTTTTCTTATCCTTTGTCTACGGAGATTCTCCGTCATCCGGATCATGGTTGTCGCAAAGTCCAGGCAACTGGACTTCCTTGGTTTTTCCTTGAAGACTTTTCGCTTCTCATCCAAGAAGCTTCTTCAGCTTCTTCAGAACTAAAGAAGCTTCTTGGATGAGAAGCGAAACGTCTTCAAGAAAGTCCACTTGCCTTTTGAAAAAGCACCTTTGGGATAGTCATTTCTCAGTTCAATCTTCTCATGGACTTACACACACACACACACACACGCACACACAATTAAATTAAAACCCATACTTTGGTGGTGCTAATTTGCTGATATTCTAATTAGTCCCATTATGTTAGTCCAACGCTTGTGGCCTCCCAGTCTTTAAAAAGCTCATTGAACACAGCAGAGGGAATTGTGTTTAAAGTAAAGGGAAATATGTGTTTCCATTGCATTGTTTTGAGAGGGATGATAGATTGTAATTCTAGGCCCCCACCCTAGAATTAGGATTCTTGTTCACCCATTTTTCTTTTAATTTTCCTGGGCAGCAATTCAGAGGGAAATAATAGAATAATTAGGGATGTAGAAGGTCAGACTTTTCTTCTGGGTTTTTTTTTTTTAGAAAAGAATAATAGCTTATAATTTTTTAAAAAAAAGATATACATGAACAGTCTCATATGCGCAACAGTAATAACTGGGGTTCTTTTTATCATTAAGGGACGCACAGTCTAAACCTTGAAGGGCTGTCTCAGAAAAAAATAACCTTTGTTTGTTTGATTGCTTCTGTTCAGTTAATTTGCCTTAATTACTATATTTTCCTATTAGGCTTTAATTACGTACGGTATTTTCATTATGAAGTGTAATGTTTCTCAGTAAGCCGTGTCAAAAGCAGAAGTGATATTATGGGTTTTTGCATTTTATTTCATTAAACCTAGGATCAAAAGCTCTGCTTTTTCTTTATACAAAAGTAGAAATATAGATAGTATTTTGCACCACCAATTTGTTTTTATTCCATAATGTCTATGCCTGTGTTTATCTGTCTGTGTCTGTCTGTCTGTCTGTCTGTCTGTCTATCTATCTATCTATCTATCTATCTATCTATCTATCTATCTATCTATCTATCTATCTATCTATCTCTATCTTTATCTATCTATCTGTCTGTGTCTGTCTATCTATCTATCTATTATCTATCTATCTATTATCTATCTATCTATTATCTCTCTCTCTCTCTCTCTCTCTCTCTCTCTCTCTCTCATCTATCTCTATGTCTGTCCTTCCAGCTCTATCCTGATTGATTGATTGATATTCTAAAAAGTATCCTAGATGTTATACAAGGAAAAGTGGATGTATTTTCCCAAAGGATGGGTAGTGGTGGTGGTGGTGGTGGGGGAAAGGATTCTATGAATCATCCCTTGCTTACTCGACAGGCCTGCAATTTCCTAGCTGCATATTCTAATCCATTTCTGTGGCCTGTGATTTAATGCACCAGTTATAAGGCTTTCCACGTCAGCCTCCCCGAGAAAGAAAACTTTAAAAATTCATCGCTGACCTTTCCTTGGCATGGCAAGCTGCCTTTGGCTGCTCCATCGAGGTCCAGATTTTAGGGTTTTTTTCCGGTAAAGGAAGAAGGGAGAAACCTGGGGAAAAGAAAAGGAGATTTTTGTTTCTTTTTTTTTTTAAACAAAATTTTATTAGGTTTTATAAAGGTAAAGAAAGGGTCAGGTCAATATAGGTAACGGGATTCAGGGTAAGGTTCAAGGGAGGGGTTGGCACGGGGGTAGGTACAACAATGGGGTTGCCCCCAATAATATTTTAAGCTTTAGCAAACAAACTATCGTCCGGATACAGATGTTCAATGGGAGTGATTAATATAATAATACGTGGCTGTAGTCAGCAAAAGTAACTATAATTGTAAACCGTGTCAATTAATCAATAAACATCAATCCTCTTAATAAGTCTCACAATTATTTTTCATTAACTCATTTTGCTAACCCTTGATAGAAGTTTTCCCATGTTTTAAAATAGACTGAATCTTCTTTCTCTTTAATCTCTAGGGTTAGTCTGTCCATTTCTGCACATGCTAAGATTTTCCTAACTATAATCTCATCAGATGGTACATTCTCATTTTTTTCCAATATTGGGCAAATGCTATTCTCGCAGCTGTCAATATATGTAGCATTAAATACTCAAGGAAAAGGAGATTTTTTTTTGGAGGGTGGGCAGTTTAAAAGCAAGGTCTCCCCATAAGGGTCACGAAAAGCAAACAACATCCGCAAGGATGCTCAAAACAGGAGAACCGGGTATAATAAAAACCCCAAACAAATCAGGCTTTCAAAGAGGGAACACAAAGCACAAGTTCTTGAGAAAAATAAGAAAACAAACAAAAGCTGGTTCTTTTTTTTTTCCCCAAAGGAAGATTTCCAAAAGAAACTGAAGGAGGTTGAAGATGCACACAAACAGCCCCCCCCCCTTTTTAAGGAGCAGAACTAAAAACAACAACGACACACATCTCTTGAATGTTGTCCTCTGACGTTTATTTATTTTATTTTCCTCTCCCCGGCCTGCAAATCTGGGTTTGTTTATTAGAAGATAAGATAGTGAGAGATGCATTTATTTTATTTTATTTTTTGTGTGCGGGGAAGAAAAATAGTAAAGCTGTTTCCCAGGCAGATAAGAAGGCAACTTTCTTATTTGATGCTCAGTGGTATCTTGTGGATACATTATCGGAGAAGTGAAATAACACCACTTGGAAACAATCTGAGGAACAGGTGAATAAAGTGTTTCCCCCCCAAAAAAAAGAACACAAGGAAAAAAAGAAACAAAAATGATAACCTTAATGATTCATAACGGCTATGGATTGAAAAAAGAGGCAAGATAATTTCGCTCGGGCTGGGAAGAGGCGCATTTATGAAACCGTAGTTGCAAATAACAGTTAGCCTCCAGTCCTTAGCGAGAGGTCAATACATTATTGATGCAAAATTTTGCGGCGCAAATCAAAAGTGAGTTGGCGGTCCGGCTTCCCTGTTCAGCTTCTCTCTCTCTCTCTCTCTCCCTCTCTTTCTCTTTCTTCTTCCAAGAGGGGCAATTTTGGTGTCTCAAAAGTAAAAAAAAAAACCACCCCTACAAGTTGTAGGTGCTTCATCACTGGAGGTTTTAAGAAAAGACTGGACATCCACCTGTCTAAAATGGTGTAGGGTCTCCTGCCTGAGCAGGGGGTTGGACTAGAAGACCTCCAAGGTCCCTTCCAATTCTGTTATCCTGTTATCCTGCTATTCTTCCTTCCTTCCTTCCTTCCTTCCTTCCTTCCTTCCTTCCTTCCTTCCTTCCTTCCTTCCTCCCTCCCTCCCTCCCTCCCTCCCTCCCTCCCTCCTTCATCACTAAAAGTTTTAAGAAAAGACAGGACAGCAACCTGTCTGAAATGGTGTAGGATCTCCTGCCTGAGCAAGGGGTTGGACTAGATGACCTCCAAGGTCCCTTCCAGCTGATTGAAAAAGGATTCTTCCATTTTAAACAAGTTTCCCTGGAGGAATCTGATCTCGGCAGAAGAGGGATTGACTACAAAAAGATTTAATTGCAACGGGATGCGACGTTTTACTGACATTATTGTCTATATGTCCATATTTTTTATTAAGTTTTTTTTTTAAAAAAATAATAAAACTAATATAAAGTAAGAAAAAGGGAAATCGAAGGGAAAACTAAAAGGGTCATCAAAAGGGAAAGAAAAACAGAAAGGAAGAAAAAAATAGATAGAAGTAGCTTCTTCTTTACAGCAGTTATAGATACAATTATAAATTTACCTCTTACTTTATAGCTATGACATAACTCTCTTCGTTTTATCATCTATCCTGTCTAATCCTCAAAAGCATAAATCACGGGTACATTTCCCCCCCCCCGTTTTATGCAAATCTCTAGACATTCATCTATTTTCTCCAAAGAGTTGTCACTTCCTTTATATAAGCAAGAATAATATTGATAAAATGCTTTTGTGCAGCCTCACTATCTATTAATACACAACTTCCCTCTTGTAATTTTAATGTAATTTTCTTTTTCTTTATGTAATTTATATGCTAGCCACTTCCCTGGTTTATTTGCAAACTCAAGATTTTTTTTTTCTGCTTTACATAACTCATTTTTATTTCTTTTCTTTTGATAACGGCAGTCGTACATACTTAATTTGTTCAGAAATACCTTCTCTGGAAATTCTTTAATTCTTCTTTTTCTCTTTATCTCATTCAAAAGAGCTTATGTTTTCTTTTGACCCTTTTTTTGAGTGCATAATTAAGTTGTATAAAATAACCTCTCATAAGAGCTTGACTTGCGTGCCAGCCCATTCTTAAACCAGACCCTTTGCCTAAATTATTTTGGGGAAAAAAATATTGTAATGTCTTTTTACAATCCTCCCTTATTAATGTCCTTGGAGGAACCAACAGGTAGTTTATCAAAAGCTTGTCAAGATCAGACATGGTTTCTACAGAGACCAGAAATCTTTTATAACTCAACACCGTTCAATTTGAGAGAACCTGGACAATATTTTAATTTATTTCAGATTCACACTGATTGGCAACAGCAAAAAAAATAATCCTATGAATAGCCCAAATAAGATTTTTTAATTGGAATTAACAATTGACTTAGTCACCATTGACCTTGAACAAAATTGCAAAGGTTTTACCGAGCTTCAACGGCAGATTCACAATGAGAAATAAATCTGAATGTTTGGGTATGGGTTATTTTTGCTTACTGGCTAATGTCCAAAATAAATTAGAATTGTATAGTAGGAAAATAGATTTTGACTTTATAAAGCCTGAGTAAGACCACACGTAGAATATTGTATCCAGTTTTGGTCATCATATTATCAAAAAGATGTTGAGACTTTAGAAAGAGAAGAGCAAAAAGGATGATTAGAGGATTGGAGGTTAAAACATATGAAGAACGATTGCAGGAATTGTGTATGTCTAGTTTAATGAAAAAAAGGACTAGGGGAGACATGATAGCAGTCTTCCAATATTTAAGGGGATGCTACAAAGAAGAAGGGGGGTCAACCTATTCTCCAAAGCACCTGAAAGCAGGACAAGAAGCAACGGATGGAAACTAATCAAGGAGAGAAGCAACCTAGAACTAAGGAGAAATTTCCTGACTGTGAGAACAATTAACCAATGGAACAGCTTGCCTACAGAAGTTGTGGGTGCTCCATCGCTGGAGGTTTTTAAGGACACCCATTTTTCTGAAATAATATAGGGTCTACTACAGGGGGTTGGACTAGAAGACCTCCAAGGTCCCTTCCAACTTTATTATTCTGACTCCACAATAGGAGAAAACAGAGTGGTACATTAAACTAGGTGATCTTCATAACTTCCCCTGACTTATTGAAAGTAGACTTTTGATGTAACCTAGTAGAAATAATGTCTATTCCTGTCCAACATATCTCTGAGATAACTTTGGCCAGAGATATACTCATGTTCTAATGATCGTGGTTGGATACTGTCACTGCTACTAATGAACACCCTACTGTGTATGTTTTTAAAATCGATCTTATGGATTCACCCTGTCCTGCTGAATATTGTTACTTGACATCAGAGTGAACTCTATTTAACTATATAGAATTATAGATGCCCTTTGCATGAATGCCCAAAAAAATAATAATGGGAACATCTATTCTTCTCCCCATAAACCTGCTTAGATAAATTTTAAGTGTGTTGTATTGAGGAGGTAATGGTGGTGAAGGAAGAGAATTTACTGGCTGCCTAGTTATTAAGACCTCATAAATATTACCCTCTATAATGCAGTGTCTTAGAAGGAAGGAAAATGGCTGGAAATAAAGGTTTGATGGGAAGGGAAGTGAGGTTGGCCTTGTGTGATGTTGGTTCTTTTTATAACAAAGTGCTCTCTAAGTGGGTTGTAATATTTCTCTGTAGGAACCATTGGGGTTGAAAAGCTAAGAGTTGAAGATTGGAGAGGAATCAGAAGGGATCAGAAGGGATAGCAGCAATATGTCCTGAATTTTGGACTGGCAAGAAACATATGAAGAACATGCTAACACACATGAAGAATGTTTGCAGGAATTGGGTAGGTCTAGTCTAGCAAAAAGAAGGACCAGGGGTGACATGACAGCAGTCTTCCAATATCTATGGGCTGTCGCAAAGAAGAGCTACACAATCATGTTTTACTAAACAAAGAATTGACTGAGTACATGTAAACACCGAGTCTTGCATGATGAAGTCTAAAGGTTGTATCCTGGCAACTGGACCAAACTTTGTTAATCTGAGACATTTCATTGCTCATCCAAGCAACTTCATCAGTCAGAGCAAAAGGACTTCTTTTCTTTAGATTATGGGTAGTTTAGGGAAAAGAAGGACTAGGGGTGATGTGATTGCAGTCTTCCAGTATTTGAAGGGCTGACACAAGGAAGAAGGGGTCAAGCTATTCTCCAAAGCACCAGAAGGCAGGACAAGAAGCAATGGATGGAAACTAATCATGGAGAAAACCAACCTGGAACTAAGGAGAAATTTCCTGACAGTGAGAACAATCAATCAGTGGAACAACTTGCCTCCAAAAATCAGCTCCCCTCCAAATTGAACTATTGAATTGATGCAGAACCTGGGTCCAATCTACGTGAAAATGAGGGCCATCCGTTCTGGTTTTTGAAAGCTACTAAAAAAAAAAAAGTATTTCCAAATGGAAAAATCCATTTCGGTTTGAAGAGGCTTGGAATCAAACGTTTGAATCTCGGTTTCCGAAAGGACGGCGAATCAATCTGAGGATGACATTGAGAAAGATTGGGAAGGGTGGCATAGCCAGCCCAGATTTCCAGTGATTCAGATTCAATTTGTTAGGAAGCCCACAGTTCCAGGGAGACCTCCGTAGCTTTAAGATACTCAACCTCCTTGAAAATTAAAAAAAAAAAGAAAGGAAAGAAAGATAGGATGGCATTTAACTATCCCCGTTCCTATCCTTTTTTTTTCTAGTTCACTGCTTTTCCGTTTTCTTGAAGAAACTTACTTAGGTAGGCAGGGAAAAGAGAGACACAGTCATGAATTTTAAACACAACCCAAGTCCATGCTATAGGTTGTTGTGTGTGTGTGTCTGGTTTTTTTTTTTTTTTTTTTTTTTGCAACAAGCCAAAACTTGTCTAGGTTTTGTTTGAATTGAGACAGAGGCAAAGTTCAACTTCCAGGATATATATTTTGTGGTGGTTTTTTTTTTTTGTTTTTGTTTTAATTCACACACACAAAAACAAATGTACGTCTTTGCTATTCTCTTGGAAATATCTTGAAAAGGGCAGGATATTGGAGACAATTGTAAGAGAAATGGTCTAGCAAGGAAGTAGGTTGGAATTATAATGAGAAAAAGGCTGGTTTTTTGGGGGGGGGGGAAGATGTTGAATAAAGAGAAGCCGAATCATTTTCATTCAGAATGTTCTGAATGCCTTTGGGAAATGCTTGTGGGAAGGAGGAGAAGACAACGAAATAACTTTTTAAAATTCCGGCATGTTTTCCCGAATTATTTTTAAGGGTCTCCCTTTTCTCGGTGGTTATTTATACTCTTTGTTGCTGTTGGCTGGTTTATAAAGCAATGTATGGTTGGTTTATATCTAACTTGAGGGGTCCTTGGTGCTCTCTGAGCTTGGTGGTTTTCTTGCAGATGTTTCATTACCCAACTGGATAACATCATCAGTGCTAGAAGGGAGTGGAGTTTGAAGGAAGGAAGGAAGGAAGGAAGGAAGGAAGGAAGGAAGGAAGGAAGGAAGGAAGGAAGGAAGGGGAGAAGAAGGAGGAGGACTGTGGGGTCCTTGGTGCTCTCTGAGCTTGGTGGTTTTCTTGCAGACGTTTCATTACCCAACTGGGTAACATCATCAGTGCTAGAAGGGAGTGGAGTTTGAGGAGGAGAGGGAGGAGGAAGAGGAGGAAAATGGTGGGGTCCTTGGTGGTCTCTGAACTTGGTGGTTTACTTGCAGATATTTCATTACTCAACTAGGTAACATCATCAGTGCTAGAAGGGTGTGGTTATTGGGAGGAGGAGGAAGAGGAGCAGGGTGACTGTGGGGTCCTTGGTGTTCTCCAAAATTGATGGTTTTGTTGCAGACGTTTCAGAACCCAACTAGGTAACACCATCAGTGCTAGAAGAGAGTGGGGTTAATAAGAGAAATAAGACCAAACCCCACTCCCTTCTAGCACTGATGATGTTACCTAGTTGGGTTCTGAAACGTCTGCAAGAAAATCACCAAACTCAGAGTACCGAGGACCCCACAATTCTCATCCTCCCCACTCTTTTTCCCACGCCGTTGTAATTCCGAACGGTCACTAAACAAATTGTGGGAAGTTGAGAGCTACCTGCACTAAACTAGCACTATATTAACTCAAACTCTTCACATGGGGATCTGGCTGTTATTTAGGCTAGGCGGGAAGCTATCCAATTTAAACTAGGTTTTTCGGCGGCACTTCAACTGAGAGACAATTTCCAAGCAAGATTTGGGCCAGGTTGGGACGGACTGGCTTTGGCAGCCGATGACTGATTGCTGAAAGTTTTGTTGTGACAGTTACAACTCCTTTCTTCTCTCGCTCTCCTCTCCTCCGTGGCCCTTTTCTGCTAGACTGCTCCCGGCGTCAAATGTATTTCTGGATTCAAATCACAAATTGTCCAAAGACTCCTGATTATAATCATAGGTTTGCCTGTGCTGGAAAAATGGCTTGGCGTGTGATGATAAAGGTTTCCGATGAAAGCTTTGTTTCAAAGTCTGGTGTTTGCTGCATATTTAATCTGGCTGAACGGAGTAGCTGGGGACAGAGAGACGTGCGAGCAGCCCTCAAATAAGATAATTGAATGTAAACCAATTCAGCATCAAGTGTCACATTTTAGCCTGGCCTAAATACCCAGAAATGGTTATTTCCATTTAGCAAATCAACAGACATTCCAGCTTAGTTTTGGAAGGGACACTTTTTTTTTTTTTTGGCCTTCTTTGTCTTCTAGGGAAGAGAGACCATAACCCCTAACTAGCCCCCAATTCCCCAGCCTTGGTGGGCTCTGATTTGTCTGAAATGGTATAAGGCAGGGGTCTTCCAACTTGGCCCTTTTATGATGTGGAATTCTGGGAGTTGAAGTCCACAAGTCATAAAAGGGCCAAGTTTGAAGGCCCCTATCTTAAATCTAACAAACAAAATGGAGGCTGGCTGAGGAATTCTGGGAGTTGAAGTCCACAAGTCATCAAAGGGCCAAGTTGGAAGACCCCTGGTAGAGGTTTCCTTCCTGAGCAGGAGGTTGGAGTAGAAGGCCTTCAAGGTCCCTTCCAACTCTATTATTCTGTTATTTGGAGCAGTTATCCTCTGTGCAAAGTCAGTTCAGATTGTTGTGAATTAATTGGGTACTAGAGGGTGGGTGTAATGTTTTAGTAGCATGCTAAATTTATTTCACTGAAGGAACCAAGAGGAAGAGAAGGAGGAGGAGGAAGAGGAGGAAGAGAAGAGGAGGAGGAGGACTGTGGGGTCCTTAGTGATCCCTGAGCTTGGTGATTTTCTTGCAGACATTTCACTAGGAATTAAAAGCCCGCAAAATATTAGTAAACAATAACCAGAGTCATCCAACAGTGAGGTGGGCAGCATATAGATTTAATAAATACTTTAAAATAAAATGGCTTCCCAGTAAAGTCAGATATGATGCTGGGTTTCCATCAAAATCAAAAGTCACTGCACAAATTTAGATCTGGGGAAAAAGGAACCAAGAGGAGGAGGAGGAAGGAGAAGGAGAAGAAGGAGAAGGAGAAGGGGGAGGAGGAGGAGAAAGAAAAGGAGAAGAAGGAGAAGGAGAAGAAGGAGAAGGAGGAGGAGAAGAAGAAGAAGAAGAAGAAGAAGAAGAAGAAGAAGAAGAAGAAGGAGAAGGAGAAGGAGAAGGAGAAGGAGAAGGAGAAGGAGAAGGAGAAGGAGAAGGAGAAGGAGAAGGAGAAGGAGAAGGAGAAGGAGGAGGAGGAGGGGGAGGAGGAGGAGAAAGAAAAGGAGAAGAAGGAGAAGGAAATAGACATACTCTAAAAGTATCATGAGATCCTGTCTCTACCACATTAATAGCAAACCCCCACCCCAAGTCAAACTCCTCCCCCTACACACTCTGTATGCCAGCAGCTTCCAAGCTCAGATGATTCAAGTATTCAAGAACCAAAATCAAAGTAACCACAATGGTGGAATGCCTAGAGGAGCCTCATTTATTTATTTTTTAATGGAACCTCTCTAGGACTTCATCCTGCTGATGGATGTCAAACAGAAGAATTAACTCTCCAGTGCACAATTCACAGCAGGCATTGGGGAGTTGATTTAGCTCTGTGCAAAATTAAATTTGTTTGAAACAAACGGAACGAGTCAGAGATGAGCTGACAGCATTTTCTAGGCATTCAGTCCAGAGGTACGGAATGAACCATAATTGCCTAGGTTTGCTACCCCAAGCTCAAAACTTTGGCTTGTAAAGCAAGCACAGTAGCCGGCTTCAGCGAGCACGGCCAACCCAAATCAACTCAACTCTACCAAGCGTCAATGCGGCATCTTTATCTGTTTGATTGACACCGCAATGCTAAAAAGCCTCTGATGGATCTCTAATGACCTACGGCCATCAACCACCTTTGGTGGGTTTGAACCTCCTCAGATATAAGATCAAACAACCAAGGCTTTGATCCCTCTCGCCGTCTGCCATTACAGCCCATTCTTTCATTAGTTGGAGAATTCAAAGAAATTCCTGCCATTTACTAAAGTCCATTAAGCAAAGAAGCACGTGGGCGGAGGGGGGAGATAAAATAATAAAAAAAACCAGCGTTCGATTTAGTCAAGCAACACAGCAACATTGGCAAGATAATCACCTAAAAGTGACACTGTTTAATGCTTGAGCTGTTTGATTTTATGTCGGCGTGTTTCAATTTCACGCACTTTTATGATCGTATGTAGGCCTAATGCAGGCATTAACTGGCATAAAAGTTAGATAAATTGTTTTAGCGTTTCAGCGTAACGGGGGCTGGGCGCCCAGGTGCGGAATTAAAAAAAAATTATTGTCGGGATGCAAAAAAAAAAAAAAAAAGTGCAGGTAGGTGGAACAACGTCAAATTACCGGTACGATGAAATTTGCAGAAGAATATTACCACTTTCTTCCTATTTAGGACTCCAAGCAACAGTTGGAGCTGGTTAGGGGAGGCTGGCAAACACCCATTTTTCACTTCGGATTGCATAAAGGCTGCCCTTGGTTTGTAGGGCCCTTGGTGCTTTCTGAGCTTGGTGGTTTTTTTTTTTTTGTTTTGCAGGCGTTTCATTACCTGACTAGGTAGCAACATCAATCCTAGAAAGGAGTGAGGTTTGCTCTCTCTCCCTGCTAGCACTGAAGATGTTACCTAGTTGAGTAATGAAATGTCTGCAAGAAAACCACCAAGCTCAGAGGGCACCAAGGACCCCAGAGTCGTCATCCTCCTTCCCCTCCTCCTCCTCCCACAAACCCCACTTCCTTCTAGCACTGATGATGTTACCCAGTTGGGTCATGAAACGTCTGCAAGAAAACCACCAAGCTCAGAGAACAAGAAGAATCTCACAGTTCAGTCCTGAGGTCCCAAATATACCCTTCTGTTAGGACCATATTAAATCTGTCTCTTCTACTCTGCAAACTCTTTGGACCAAGCCTGCCTCCAATGGCATCTCTCTCTTTCTCCCTCCATAGAAAACAGCAGCACATCTGTGCACATTTGTCTGTTTGTTTTTAACTCCAAGGGGAAAAATAAAGATAATAATAATAATAATAAAAATCGGGCGCTTCAGCAATTCAGTGAGTAGGAGGAAAGTTGGTTTCCTACTTTATAATTATTACTCGATTTTTTTTCTCCCCCCCTCTCCTCGTCTCTTCAGAACATCTTTCCCAGATTAAGCCCAATTAGGAAGCAGATGGCAACAGAATGTTGTCAAACATTTTGGACAGGCAGCGAATTATGGGCTTAATTATGGGAATAATTAAAATTTATATTTACACCTGATCATCCAAACAAGGGTGAAAACACCAATTTCAGGGTTTGTTATGATCCTTGGCGGGGCGTCAACCCAGGATAGCTTCTCTGCACACATCTAACTTTCTAATGGAGCATCTCCAGCAGAGAGCACTAAAACGGCAACGGAGAAGAAAAAAAAAATCAGGGAATTGCAACTTCTCCCCTGAAGTTGAGTCCCAGCCAGAAATTCATTTCAAATTTGCTTTCCAGCTCAACATGAGAACTGAAAAAGTAGAGGAGAAATTATACTGATTTCCAATTTCCACTCTAATCATTGCCCATCATCAAGCTTGGAGATTTCCTGTTGGCTGGAACCAGGATAGTCCCCCCCCCTCTTTTTATCACTAAGGCTGTAGAAAAACAAAACTAAGGCTTATAGGATAGGCAGGACCTAGAAAGAATCTAGGAAGGGAACGTTAAAACAAAACAAAACAAAAATGCCTCTTTATTAAAGGTGGTGGACACCCCCCAGATCTCACCTACTTTCCTGGACCTCAAAAATGCCTCTTTATTAAAGATAGTTGATATCCCAGATCTTAGCTACTTTCCTGGACTTCAGAAATGCCTCTTTATTAAAGGTGGTTGATATCCCAGGTCTCAGCTACTTTCCTGGACCTCAAAAACCCTCTTTATTAAAAGTGGTGGACACGCCAGATCTCGACTACTTTCCTGGGCCTCAAAAATGCCTCTTTATTAAAGGTGGTAGATATCCCAGACCTTAGCTTCTTTCCTGGACCTCAAAAATGCCTCTTTACTAAATGCAGATATCACCTACTTTCCAGGACCTGGAGCACCAACATTCCATTCTCCAGTCAATTGCTTTGAAAGCCTGCTTCAGTTTTGTTCACTATCTATAGTCTTTGGTGAGAACATGAAGAACTTCCCTGTTGGAAACTGCCAGCTAGGCTGTAAGGAGGCATCAAGCAGGGGTCTAGTCTGGAGTCCTTGCACATCCCTAAGAGCCATAAGCTTGACCTCCCCCAAGATCCACGAAGCTTTACCTGGTCATTCCCAGGGGAAGGCAAGAAGTGTGGGAAGATTCTTGTAACTTAGGCAGAGAGCAATAAAGTTGCTGACTTTAACTGTTTACGACTGGCTTTGATTGCTTGTTCCTGACAGCCCTCAGGAAGAGAAATTGGTTCAGGGATCTGCGTTTGGTAGCTTCAGATCCCAAACACCAAGGAAGGGAAGAGAGGGAAACAAACAGAAGTGATCGAAACTACAGTGTAACCCTAACATTAAAAAAAGAAAGAAAAGGACACTGAAAATTACAGTAGATAGCAAGGTAACAACAGAGTTGTTTTTCTTTCTTTCTCTTTGGCTAAACTACAGGCCCTTCTTTGTCACTGTCTCACATCCCTCCACTTTTGCAAAAGGGCACAGCTTCTCCGTGGCAGCTCAGTGTGTTGATTGGTCCAAATTGGGCATAATCACACTCTTACTTTAAATACAGAAGTCATGTTGCTCTCCCAGGTGAGTTTTATGCTTTAAGTGCTTCCCAACCTAGCAATTTATCAGAGTGCTTCTCATCTGTGTCTTCTCTATTTAATACCCTATGTTAGTGACCACTTTGGAGGAGTTTTTCTCCTTTGTTGTTTGTGTAAGGATTATTAACTCCATAAGCAAAGACGATTGCCTGGTCAGAGGAAAACTAAAAGATTACATTTATCCTAGTTCCAATCAGGATTATCTCCACCTTTTTGGCATTTAAATTGATCTTCAGATTACATATTATCAAACTGGTCTCCTACTAGGTATGGTCTATTCTACTTCCAGTTCTGGATCCGGTCCTGGTTCTAATTCTATTCATCACCCAACATTGTCCAGCTATCAATATTCAGGGCTTATAATTCTATTTTTTTTTAAAAAAAATATTAACTCCATAAGCAAAGATGATTGCCTGGTCTGAGGAAATATAAATAATTATATTTGTCTATTCTAGTTCTAGGTTCTAGTTCCAGTTCTGGTTCCGGCTCCAGTTCCAGTTACAATTCCAGTTCTGGTTCAGGTTCCAGTTCTGGTTCTAGTTCTGGTTCTAGTAATAGTTCCAGTTCTAGTTCTAGTTCCAATTCCAGTTCTAGTTCCGGTTCCAATTCCAGTTCTAGTTCTGGTTCTAGTAATAGTTCCAGTTCTAGTTCTAGTTACAATTCCAGTTCTAGTTCCAGTTCTGGTCCAGTTCTCTTCTAGTTCTGATTCTAGTAGGAGTTCCACTTCCAGTTCCAGTTCTAGTTTTAATAATAGTTCCAGTTCCCATTCCTGTTCCGGTTCCAGTTCTGGTTCTATTTGTCACCCAACATTGTCTAGCTATTAATACTCAGGGCTTATAATTCTATTTTTAATTTTTTTAAAAAAACTCCATTAGCAAAGATGATTGCCTGGTCTGAGGAAATGTAAATAATTATCCTAGTTCCAATCAGGATTATCTCCACATTTTTTGTCTATTCTAGCTCTGAATCCGGTTCTATGTATATAAATATATTAATGAATTACCAATCAAAATCCATGGAGAACTGTCCAGGGTTCTGATTTCTACTTTGACCTGACTTTATGGTTTTGGAAACTCAAACGTGTTCAGGGCCCCATAATCTTGCACTGTCCATCTGCTTTGTTCTAACTAAATGAGATGCAGCCTGAAACTGACTTGGCATTTGATTGGAAACAGTCGAGATGGAATCTAGTGTGTGGCAAAAATGGGATTAACTCCCCCAAATCCTCACGACTGGAATCCGGCTTATTACGGCAACATGTACATCTGGATTTAAAGCCTGCCTGGGAATTTGGGTCCCTGGCAGAAGGCTGGTGCAGCCGTTCATCCGCACGAGAGAATATTTCTTTAGCAAAAAAAGCTTGCAAATACTTTGTGATAAATGTGTACAAATAATAATAATAATAATATACCAGAATAAAGAACAGCTACAATAGACTGCTTCCTGTCTTGGTAAGCACTTGTTTTAACCACAGAAACATAAATTCAGAAACCGTCAAAAGCCCTTTTTATTAGGCATAAATTGGACCAACATTTTGTTAATTAATTAGAAGTGCCGTACAATCCAGCGCATGATTATCAACCTAAAAGCTGCTCTGGGCTAAATTGTGGAGTTTTTTTTTTTCTCCCTTACACAAATATTCAAAACTAGAGGCTGAACCCTGCTTTAGTTACAAGAGGAGGAGGAGGAGGAGGAGGAGGAGGAGGAGGAGGAGGAGGAGGAGGAGGAGGAAGAGATAAGATATCTTACTAACTCGGGCAATTATTTCAGGAAATGAAATGATAAATGAATAAATCTTATTTTCATTAAAGAGGAGGTTTTTATAACAATAAAAGAGTACCATAGCTTTTAGACTCCATACTTCCAACTCAATCCTAAAGGAAGACAACAGGAAGTAAGGCTCCCCCCCTTCCAATAATGGATCTAATTTCTTACTTTCCAGAAATGATGGAGCTTTTCAGTCACCCAGGTCATGGTTGTCCCAAAGATGCTTTTTCAAAAGGCAACTGGTCTTTGTTTTCCCTTGAAGACGTTTCGCTTCTCATCCAAGGAGCTGAAGAACTGAAGAAGCTTCTTGGATGAGAAGCGAAATGTCTTCAGGGAAAAACAAAATCCAGTTGCCTTCTGAAAAAGCACCTTTGGAACTATTCAATCTCTTCTTCCTCTGAGAAATTCAAAGAGATCTTTGCCCACTGAACTGTGGATGAATTCTAACTAGGGCTTCTAGTTAGAACTTGGTCTCTTTCTTGAAGTCTCCTCCAAAGAGAAGAGACCCAGAGCAAATATGTCTTCTGTTCTTCTGCACTCTGGGTGGTTAGCTCCTCCCCCTGAATTCCCATCTTGCCCATGGCTCCACTTCCTCTTTGCCACCCATCAATTCCAGATGGTGGATTCTAGAATTCTGCTGGATGACCACAGATGTTTGATCCGGTGGCCGGTGCCTTGCCTAAAAACCAGGCAAGAATGTTAACAGGCTCAATTAAAACTATCTAGGCCTCATTCCTAAATAAAATTTAAACTCTCCTAATGAAGGTAATAAATAAAATTATAGCCCGATGATACATTATTTGATGCCTCATTGAATTTTCGCTCCTTGGATTATGAATGGCTTAGCCGTGCTAAGCAGTCAATATACATATTATCAAAAGGTGTTAAAATATGTATTTATGAAAATGAAATCCATACACCAACTAAAGACAGAGTGGAAATAGGAGGAGGAGGGGGAGCTAGGGAAGAGTCTGGCAAAAGCCATTAAATCAAACACAAAAATGGGGGGGGGGAGTCTCCCTCTATAAATCCATAATCTTAAATAAGTCATAAGACAGCACTTTAGGAATGAATTATCGCTGGTCTTTTGTCTAACCGGCTTCTTCGTTTCAAATTCTTGTTTGTTTTCTCCAAAGAACAGATTTATGCACATAAATATCATCCAGGCCCAATGCGATCAGCATTTTTATGATGAAGGTTATTCACGACGGAACCCAAGAAAGGTAGGGCTGATTTACCTTCAATGGTTGGTGGAATGTAGTCTGGATTCCAAGAAGGGAGGGGGCTGATTTACCTTCAATGGTGTGGTGGAATGTAGTCTGGATTCCAAGAAGAGAGGGGCTGCATTCCAGAACACCAGGAGACAGCGAAGTTTAGATCATTTGGTTGGGAGGAAGAGGCCTCAAGGCACTTCCTTCCTTCATTTTGATGCCAGTAACTGCTTTAGTTTGGCAAAGAACCTCAACATGTCTCTCTTGGTTTTTGAAGCTATAGCCAAATAACCAGAAAAAGGAAGCACAACTTGCTTAGGTTGATATCAGGTAGCTTTCCTTCATCTGATTATATCCAATGAGCATGAATGTTTAGAGAGCCAATTAAGTGTCATCTTGTTTTGGCCATGAGCCAATCAGATCACAGTAGGATTCAGTTCTTGATGCCCTGTATTGAAGCTGAGAGGAGGATGTTTGTCAGTGTGTTATGTGATCGCTATCAAGTTGGTTGGGTTTTGGGGTGTTCTTTCCTTGAGTGAGCTTGTAAAACGTAATAAAATTAAAGGAATGGTGCAAAGAGTTGACGGGTCGCCCAGAAAGTGATGTAAAATAGTATTATTAAGCGAACGAGGCTACAGTTATAAAGAAACTAGACGAAAAATGGGTGGAAACTTAACCAAAGGTGGCATTTCTACTGTACACTTTTCCCAAAAGGTTTCCATAGTTTTGGCCACTACTCTAATATCGACGGAATTTTTAGCAGGGATGGTAAAAAAGAAAAGAAAAAAGAAAAAAACCAGCTCTGGAGAAGTTCTATTGATGGTTTTAAAGGGGGAATATTCAACGTCACATTATTGTAAACTTAAATATCATTTTCAATATGTTTGGAGAGTGAATGATATAATTTTCTCCTCCCCCCCCCTCTCTTCTGTTCCTGCAGCAAAAGACATTAGCTAAACGGCGATATTTGCTGCAAATATTTCAACTCTTAAAAGAGAGAGAAAACAAATATAGCATCAGAGCGCTCTTTTGAAAAACAAAACAAATTCCCCGATATTTCAAAGCAAATTAGTTTACTGCAGGGCCCTCTGATAATTAATCGGGTCATGCCAATTTGCTCCAATCTGATTGGAACAATGGATTCCATCCGGATCATCCGTTCAACCCCATTTATTTACGGACCACAATGGCACTGTGCCAGAATCCAGCGGAAATTGAAATCATTTGATTCCATAGACAAAAAATTGTTGAATCCAATAGCTTTGTTTCCAGCATCTGTCTCTGCCAGTCTGGTATGGAAAGTCAATTTTAAGATTGACTTTTGAGGGCTTCACAATCTCTATCAAAGCTTTGCCTAGCCATGTTCATCGTGGACGTACTTTCTGCAGCATTTTAATTTTTAAATGTTTGATTGGGATCCTAGATGTGTTCAGCCCCGCTGGTGGGGTTACTGATGTTGCAATTTTAACAGCTACGTTCTGCCTAGATTCTTCTTGAAGTTGCAAATAATGGGGGGTTAGGCTGTTCGCCCTTTGCACTAACCCTGTCTTAACCCAGTTAAATGAATCATATATCCCTTAGGGAGCAAAAGATTTTAGAAACAAACCACTGGCTTAAAAATTGGCATTGCCAAGAGAACTTCATTATCCAAACTAGGTAACACCATCAGTGCTAGCATGATCAGTCCGAGGACTGATGATATTACGTGGTTGGGTAATGAAATGTCTGCAAGAAAACCACCGAGATCAGAGAGCACCAAGGATCCCACAGTCCTCCTCCTCCCTTTCTCCTCCTCCACCTCTCAGCAAACCCCACTCCCTTCAAGCACTGGTGATGTTACCTAGTTGGGTCATGAAATGTCTGCAAGAAAACAGCCAAGCTCAGAGAGCATGAAGGACCCCACATCTCTATGTTCAGTTGCAACAATGAGACTTCAGACTTTCAAGACCCATTTCCAAATAATATATATAAGGACTGAGTCAAGAGTAGAGCATTAATTTTCTCCCTTTTTTGCACAGAATAGGTTTTGCTGTAGATTATAAATACCTCAGCAGCTTTGTAGCCAAGGATGCTATTTCTTTTCTGCTCTCTCTCTCTCTCCTTTTATTTCGCCTTTTGTTTCTAAGCTTCCACTTAGAGGCACAGTGCACTGCTTAAAACCCATCTTCTTATCTGATTTGGAGTTTAGTGTCTGAAAGTCTTTGAGCTGCTTTATCTAAAGATTGGGGCGCATATAATGGAGTACTTAAAATTCAACAGCTGTGTAAAAAAAAAAAAAGAAAGAAAAAAAAACACGAAACCATGTAGATACTTTTAAAGGGAAGCCAACAGAAGAAGGAAAATTGAGCTATCCCAAATACCGGTTACACAAAATGTTTATTGGATGGTTTTTCAGGGAAATCCATATTCCTTGAAAAGTCAACTTTTCAGATTGAATTCATACACGGAACAGGATGCTGGACTTTTGCCCCTGACCCTCGCGCTGCTGAATTTATCCATGTTTTACGAAAGAGAGGAAAAATAGCTAAGAGGGACTGATGGCAAGCAGGATCTTCAAATTTTGGGGAACCAAATTACTACATTTTGAATGAAAGCATCCCTATTTCAATCAAATGATTAACACACACAAACACATTAAAATATTAAACTCGTAACTCTATCAGCTGTAAGAGGATGCCTGTTAATGATTAAAAGCACATTTCGTGCACCGAAAATGTGCAGGTAGTGAGATCCTTAGGGCTCTCTGAGCTTAGCTGTTTTCTTGCCGATATTTTATTGCTATTCATTTCATGCTAGCACTGATGATGTTCCCTAGTTGGGTCATGAAATGTCTGCAAGAAAACCATCCAGCTCAGAGAGCACCAAGGACGCCGCCGTTCAATCTTCTCTTGTAATGGGTAGATTGTCTTGCTTCCTGCTCTTTTCAGTTGAGGTTCCACAACAAGAAGAATTCACATGAATGTGGGGTCTCCTTCAAACAGCACAGGAAGAAGTTAGGAGACTTGTGGCTTCAAGCTGACATGCCTATACATGCCTTCTACCGATCTTAATTCATCTCTTGGGGAATATCCGGACATGTCTGAATTGAATTTGTTTGGAGACAATAGACAAGTATTTTCTTATTGCTTCTTTGGATTTTTTCCCCTTTCTTTTAGAACCACCTCTTTTTCTCACCTTCGTCTCATCCTGCTCCATGTGGTCTGGCCTGTGGGTGAGTCAGCAGCCCTTGTTGTTGCAAACTGTGTGAATCGGCTCCTTGTGTTCGTCGGCACCACAAAGGAGCTGCTTTCTCCCCCTGGATTTAGAAGCTGCCTGTGTGAACCCAGCCAGTTATGAAGACAGAGGTTTTGAATACAAAGGAAAAATTCAAGATTTTTCTACCTAGAAAAGGAGGGTCTGATGCATTATTCTCTCACCAGTTTGAGGGAAAGTCCCAGTCTACAAAGTCAGAAAATACAGCCTGAGACTCTTTGACTCAACACCAGCTTCAGATGGATATTGCCAGGAAGCCAGCATCAATTGGGGATTTGCTATGATGGGGTGATAAAACCAGCCTCAGCTTTGTACCTTTGCAAGAAACCAATTATGTTATCTCGGCTTCCCTGGCCTCTTTTCTCTGGCTGATCTCACATCTAAGAGGAAATCACTTCGCACAGTCTATTACAAATTGTTTCCCAGTTGTGGGAAGGTAGAGCAAAAAAAAAAACAAACCCTGCACGGAGCAGATGATTGCCACAGGTGGAGACGTAAAGCTGGTACAAATAGACTTTCAAAGCTTTTAGCCAAACTTCGAGGCAGAGAAATTCATTGGGGTGGACCGTTTCTCCAGATACCTCCGGGAGAATAAGAAATGCTTTTAGAGGTTCTCAAGGTGAAAACCTGCTGAAAATCACACACACAAACATCCAACAGCCCTGGAAGGAGTTTTCTTCAGGGCTTATTTTGGAACTGAACGGTGGAATAAAAGAGAATAGAGAGCTGGAAGGGACCTTGGAGGTCTTCTAGTCCAACTCCCTGCTCAAGCAGGACACCCTACTACCATTACAGATAAATGGTTGTCCAATCTCTTCTTTAAAACCTCCAGTGATGGAGCACCCACAACTTCTGGAGGCAAGCTGTTCCACTGGCTAATTGTTCTCCGTGTCAGGAAATCAATCGATCAGAATAGAGCTGGAAGAGACCTTGGAGGTCTTCTAGACAACTCCTTGCTCTAGCAGGAGATCCCATAATCTTTCATATAGGTCGCTGTCCAGTCTCCTCTTAATAATCTCCAGTGATGGAGCATCCAGAACTTCTGGAGGCAACTTCTGTTCCACTGATTAATTGTCCTCACTGTTAGGAAGTTTCTCCTTAGTTCCAGGTTGCTTCTCTCCTTGATTAGTTTCCATCCATTGCTTCTTGTTTTGCCTTCTGGTGCTTTGGAAAATATGTTGGCCTCCCTCCTCTTTGTGGCAGCCCCTCAAATACTGGAACACTGCTATCATGTCCCCCTTAGTCCATCTTTTCTCTAGACCAGCCATCCCAAATCCTGCAACTGTTCTTCAATTATTTTAGCCTCCAGTGGCTCTTCTCTGTATTCTTTCCAGACACATAACATCTTTGTTACATCGTGGTGACCAAAACTGGATGCCATATTTCACGTGTGGTTTTCCCAGGGATTTATAAAGTGATACTAAACACTTGATCTTGATCCTAGCCTTCTAAATGCAGGCAATTAATATCAGCTCAGCTGGTATAATGTTATGGCTGAGCTAGTGAGTGGCTAATGTTGAATTGGGCCAAAGAAATTTCTGGATTATTTATTGTGGGCATGATTAAACCTTGAATGTGTCCTTGGTCTTAATTGGTTCCTAGCAGCAACCCGAATGGAAAATTGCTCACTTCAATGTCCACTTGTGCGGCCATTGTGTTAATTTATTTCCTACCCCTTGCATTCTTAGAGGAAGGGGTCTTATTTATGGCACACCCGCTGTTTTGTGGTTTTTTTTAAATATTTAATGGAAAGGGGGATAGGCGTTCCTCTAATGGCTTTTTTGTAGGGATTTAATCTTTCATGACGAGCCATTTTAAGTGACAATTGAATCATTTTTCACATTAGGATTGAGAGGACAAACAAGAAAAAAAAAAGAAAATAGGAAAAATAAACACCCGACAGTGTGTGTTTTAATATTTATCAACACATCAAGAGCCTTGCCATGTCTGTCCTCTCTCTGGCTGTAAATTTCATCACCCTGACGAAATTTGGTGCAATAAACAGTCAAATTCTTAATTAACTTTCACCGTAAATTTTAAGAGGCCTATCCTTTTCCGTGGCTTGGCTCTCTCTCTCTGTCTCTCTCTCTCTCTCCCTCACACATCCTAGCAACTCTGAACAAAAAAATGCCAGTTGAAGAATAGATTTATTGCACAGAGAACTCTTGGGCCAATACTGAATACTTAAAGACTTTTAAATGTGATGCACTGAATTGGCAGTTCTGGAGAATAACACGTGTGCGTTTGTGTGTGATTATATTCTAATGTTCCAACCTCACAGGGGTAGATGTTTAATTTTTGATTGTCAGCAGCTAAAGGGGAAGGAGATGATCAAAAAAAAAAAGGCAAGCGTGTTAATTTATACCCCATTAAATTAATTTTAATGCCAACCTGATGAATGGCTAATTTTCTAAACCAAGTATCCGAGCTGTTTAAAAGCTTTATCAAAAAATGTAACCTAGCCTTTTCTCCTCCCCCACATTCTTTCCATCTTGGAAGGGACCTTGGAGGTTACCTAGTCCAACCCTATACCATTTCAGACAAATGGTTGTCCAGTCTCTTCTTAAAAACTTCCAGTGTTGGAGCATACATAGCTTCTGGAGGCAGGTTGTTCCACTGGTTAATTGTTCTCACTGTCAGGAAGTTTCTCCTTAGTTCTAGGTTGCTTATCTCCTGACAGGGAGAACAATTAACCAGTGGGACGGCTTGCCTCCAGAAGTTGTGGGTGCCCCATCGCTGGAGTTTTTAAAGAAGACATTGGGCAGTCATTTGAAATGGAATAGGGTCTCCTGCTGGAGCAGGGGGCTGGATTAGAAGACCTCCAAAGTCCCTTCCAACTCTGCTCCTCTGTTATCTTCTCTGTGATTGAAATCTGTGGCATACTTTGAAGACCAGAAGAATTGCTCCATATTTGATTTTGTTTCTTGGAGGGCTGTCCTAGGGACAAGGGCAATGACTGATTCTCCAAAGCATCTGAGGGCAAGACAAGAAGCAATGAGTAGAAATTGGTCAGAAAGAGATCCAGCCTGGAACGAAGGAGGAATTTCCTGACAGATGAGGACAATGAATCAGTGGAATAGCTTGCCTCTTGGAAGTGTGGATGCTCTGTGGCTGTAAGTTTTCAAGAAAAGATTGGACAGCCATTTGTCCTGGATGGCATAAGGACTCCCGCCTCCGGGCAGAGGGTTGGATCCCTTCCAGACCTGTGATTCTTTGCTCCTGAAAGAGTCCCCATTTCCTTCTTAATTCTTAATTCCTCCCAAACCTATCCTTGATTCCTCTGGAAGAGGCCGAATAAAATATTTATTAGCCTATGTAAAATATTCAAAGCCCTTGGAATGTTGATGGGAGGGCAAAGGTGAAAAGAGGAGCCAGGATTTGATGCTCTTGAATACACATTCGGCATCTAGTCCGCCTCATCTCTGACCGTTGATCAGGAGGGGGTCTGAGAATCACCCAGACAGCCAAAAGCAGGAGGCGGCTGACCTTTGCCTGTGGGCAGAAAGGATCACCATCTAATCTGCGCTTAAATAGCTTGGAGTTGATGCAAATGCAGGCCTCCGTTTGATTGCCGAGCAGAGTGACCCAATTGCAATGGAAATCAGAAAACTCTAATTACAGCCAGGACTAAGGGGGCAAGTTTAAAAAAAAAAAGCATAGTTCTTGTGAACGCATAAACGTACGCGCTCTTCGAGATTCAAAAAGAAGTCCTGAAGATGCTTTTATTCAGGAGGCAACTGGCCTTCCTTGTTTTTCTTTGAAGGCGTTTCGCTTCTCATCCAAGGAGCTTCTTCAGCTCTGACTGGACGGTGGGAGAATGGGAGTATTTATACTCCTTGCAGACAGCTGGTCGTTTGCCTTCTTTTCGAGAGTCCTTGAGGTTTATCTGTGTCCTCAGGGTCACCTGAGCGGTGCAAATAGGTGTGGGAGTGACCAAGAATGGAATTGTCACATCTGACTGTTCCTGTTTCTCCAGACTTCCTGAGACCAGGCTGGGCCACGTTCATGCTCCTTGAGCGTGGAGCATGAGTTTCTCTTTATGGTCTCCAGGTTGGGATGGAAGAGAGTTTGGGAACCATCAAGAGGGAGCTTGAGACTTTTGAGTGGAAGCAGAAAACCAAGCCAGCTAAAACTTCATGAGTTGACTTTGTCAGATGTGAGAATGGAGTGGCATTAGTTTCAATCTTCAGTCTTAAAAAGAGACTGGACAATCACCTGACTGAGATGGTATAGGATAGGAAGCTAAACGCAGATGCCAAATTCCCACTAGTCCTTGGCAGGGGAATTGTCCTGCCTTTCTTTCCTCATTTAAGTCAACAAAAGGGAATTCTGCTTGAAACATCTCCCAAAGAAGAGACTTTCAGAGAAGAATTTACAGGACTTCTCTCTTGGAAGTAGGTCAAGCCATATTTGAAAGGTCCTACTTCATTCTGAGCCAGTTGGCCACCTATGTTGACCTGATAGCAGTATTCCAGTATTTGAGGGGCTGTTATTTTCCAAAGCACCAGAAGGCAAAACAAGAAGCAATGGATGGAAACTAATCAAGGAGAGAAGCAGCGTGGAACTAAGGAGAAACTTTCTAACAGTGAGGACAATTAATCAGTGGAACAGAAGTTGCCTCCAGAAGTTCTGGATGCTCCATCACTGGAGATTATTAAGAGGAGACTGGACAGTGACCTATATGAAAGATTATGGGATCTCCTGCTAGAGCAAGGAGTTGTCTAGAAGACCTCCAAGTCTCTTTCAGTTCTATTCTGATCGATTGATTGAGTGGAGGCTAAAACATACAAAGAAGGGTGGCTGGAATTGGGTATGTCTAGTTTATTGAAAAGAAGGACCAGGGGTGACATGATAGCAGTCGTCCAATTACTTGTTAATGATAAGCACAAATCACAAAAGCAGCTGGCATGGGAACGTACCCTATTGTTTAAGACAAAGAGGCATTTTTGAAAAGAAAGAACTGAACGGTAATTTAAATTTCTCTCCAGCCTTAAACAAAACGCACGGGTTCCTGGCTGGGTAGAGAGCGTGGTGTGCATCCAACTACAAGCTAACAACTTTCACCTACAAAGCGTACTGTGTGTCTTTCCACGCAAACCTCACACATGGTCAGCCAAGCTGGGAACGCCATTCATCAGCTGAAACCCTCCTTGTCATAGTCGCCTGTTATCAGTTGCAAACCATGAAGGCTGCTTTAAGTAGCTGGAATCTGCACCGGGGCCATGAATCCCTCTGAGCAGATGAAAACTGGCACCGCTCTGTGGTTGCATTATGTTAAAATATTCCGAATGTGGTTATCTCGCCCGGTTGCTGCGAGACGGATGAGTTGATTTGGTCACGGAAGATCAGATCATGCTAGGAAACATCTGGAAGTATCGATCAAGATGAATTCCGCAGAAAATAAGAGGGCGGGTTTACGGTGAGGGGATGTGGAGGTGGTTGCAGCATCTGAGTTTCTTTATCTATCTCAGGTAGCAGAGCTGTGAAGGATTCCTTGTTGAGGTGGCATTATTGCAGGAAGTCTTTGCACAAATAGCCTGATGGTGTGGCAGCTTCGCGTCTTAAGATTAGAAATGAAATCAGTTTTCCTTAGGAAAGGAAAGCACTTAAAAAGAAAGACTTCTGGGGGGGGGGAGTCCTTGGTGCTCTCTGAGCTTGGTTGTTTCCTTGCAGATGTTTTGTTAACAAACATTATCACTGTTAGAGGGAAGTGGGGTTGGAAGAGGAGGAGGAGGAGGAGGAGGAGGAACTGGCAGTACTGTGGGGTCCTTGGTGCTCTCTAAGCTTGGTTGTTTTCTTGCAGACATTTCATAACCCAACTAGGATACATCATCAGTGCCAGAAGGGAGATGGAGGGAGTTGCGAGGAGGAAGAGGAGTAGTAGGAGGAAGATGACGACTGTGGGGTCCTTGGTGCCCTCTGAGCTTGGTTGTTTTCTTGCAGACATTTCATGACCCAACTAGGGAACAACATCAGTGCTCTAGGGAGTTGCGAGGAGGAGGAGGACTGTGGGGTCCTTGGTGCTCTCTGAGCTTGGTTGTTTTCTTGCAGACCTTTCATTATCCAAACTAGGTAACATCATCAGTGCTAGAGCTGAGCCACAGCTGATCTAGAAATAGTCTCTTCTATTAACAAAAGATTTCTGATGGTCACCACCATTTATGGAGTGACTTGAGAATGGCTTAAGACCTTAAGGTATATATTTTGAAAAATAACCATCGACCGTTTGGTTCTGAGATGGTTTGCTTGTGAGGATGGTCAGAATTTTATCCTGGTTTATGCACTGAACAGGGGAAAAGACGACAATTGTCAAACGTTCCTTTCCCAGATTCGTTTCCGAGGTTGATTTGATTCTGCCCTGAACTGGTGGTTCAAATTGTCTCAGTGATTTATCTTAAATTACCGAATCTAACAGTGTATTTCCTCCCCCCTAAATGAATTGGGAAGAATCAAAATGACCCAGTTTGACAGTTTGGGTTGAAGCGTCTAATTGAGCTGGTTTTTCCAGATCAATTGCAAAGACAATTTGGAGTCAAATTGGAGCTGACCTGGAAAAAGCAAAGGTTTTGTTTATTTTTTATTTTATTTTTTTGGGAGGGGGACTTTGCAAAGTATTCTTATCTGGAACGCCACCTCTCGCAGTTTATTAACATAAAACTTTGTGTTTTTTAATTTTTTTCTTTTTGGCAAATGAAGGCTCTGCTTGCCATCCAAGTGTTGTTTACTGTGGCTGACGGAGCAAAACTATTTCAAAAAAGGATTAAGCAGTAATAAAATAGGGGAATTAACTGCAAATTCCTCTTTTTCCCCCCTCCCGTTCAAGATGTTCAGAACTTTTCAGTAGGATTAAAAAAAACAAAAAAAAACTTTTTTCATTGCGAGAGGAAAGGAGAGTTTTTCATATTGATAGCCTGACAAACAGAAGGATAAAATACGAGAATCTTATATTCTTCTCCTTCAAAAGGAAGAAATTGTTATCCTGCTAAAACCTTCTGTGAGAACTAAATCCTCTGTGGATAAAGCTAGTATTTCATTTTTTTTTTCAGATGAGATAATTGCCCTAAACCCTCACATAAGCTCTTTGTGTGTGTGTGTGTGCGTGCGCGTGTGTGTATTTATGAGCGAACGTGAAAAAAAAAATACAGACATCATTTATTCAAGATATAATCCAAAACCACCTCGTTTCTTAAGGCTAATTGGGAAAGCTTGATACATTCGCGATTTGAAACCATCTGTTCTGCCATAAATACAATCTAACAACCAGAGATTTTCATTCTATTCCGGTATTTTATTTTATTTTTCTTTGCAAAAATTTTTAACTAGCCCCAAATGATGTATCGTACAAATTCATCAAAAAGCCTTCCAAATCTGACTTCTGTCTTTTTTCTGTGTCCAATATTTCCTTCTTTTTAATAGATAGATAGATAGATAGATGATAGAGAAAGAAAGAAAGAAAGAAAGAAAGAAAGAAAGAAAGAAAGAAAGAAAGAAAGAAAGAAAGAAAGATTAGCTTTCAGCCTGCATTGGTCTTTCAGAGGGACCTGTGAAACTTTGCAACGATAAAATTTACGACTGTTAAGTGTGTGTTTCTAAATCTAATAAAAATACGCCAATAAAATAAGACGTGAGACTCTATGTGGAATTCCTTTGGTTTTCTTCCTTAGATTACAGTCTGGGAAGGGAAGACTGATGTCACAAGACCCATCAGAAGATCCTCACCTGGTGCGACCCAGCAAAAGACCTTCACTTGACGTGACCTCACCATCAAGAGGACTGGAAGCTAAAACATTTAACGAACGCTTGCAGGAATTGGGTATGTCTAGTTTAATGAAGAGAAGGACCAGGGGGCATATGATAGCAGTCTTCCAATATCTGAGGGGCTGCCACAAAGAAGAGGGAGTCAAAATATTTTCCAAAGTACCTGAAGGCAGGACAAGAAGCAATGGATGAAAACTCATCAAGGAGAGAAGCAACTTAGAACTATGGAGAAACTTCCTGACAGTTAGAACAATTAACCAGTGGAACAACCTGCCTCCAGAAGTGGTGGATGCTCCAACACTGGAAGCTTTTAAGAAGAGACCATTTGTCCAAAATGGTACAGGGTTTCCTGCCTGAGTAGGGGGTTGGACTAGAAGACCTCCAAGGTCCCTTCCAACATTATTGTTGTTGTTGTTGTTAAGTCAAGCTATTCTCCAAAGCACCAGAAGGCAGGACAAGAAACAATGGATGGCAGCTAAGCAAGGAGAGAAGCAACCTGGAACTAAGGAGGAATTTCCTGACAGTTAGAAAAATGAATCCGTGGAACAACCTGCCTCCAGAATTGGCGAATGCTCCAACGCTGGAAGTTTTTAAGAAGAGACTGGACAACCATTTCTCTGAAAGGGTATAGGGTTTCCTGCCTGAGCAGGAAGTTGGACTAGATGACCTCCAAGGTCCCTTCCAATGTGATGATGATGATGACGTCAAGCTATTCTCCAAAGCACCAGAAGGCAGGACAAGAAACAATGGATGGAAGCCTGAGCAGGAGGTTGGACTTGATGACCTCCAAGGTCCCTTCCAACTCTGTCATTCTGTTGTTTGTGAAGTCAAACTCACCCCTCCTGGTCTCCCCGCTCACAAGTCCTGGCTTCCCACCACATTATTTCTGACCCCCTTCCTTGCCTTCTGATGCTGATCAAACCCTGCTGGGCGTTTGCTCCTCTCTCTTGATGTCATGCCAAAGTGCAAATGAGCGTGCAATCCCACACACCAAAAGGAAAAAAGGAAGAAAAAGAAACTCAGTGTCACAGCCTTAGCGGTTCAAGATGAATATTTATGAAGGATGTTCGGCGGAGGAGGCTTGCCAGAGTGAGCAGATGATGGAGGCATGGTCTGGTGCCAGGATCTGGGTGCTGCTTCTCATCCGAGCTGAGCTGCTTTTTAGGAAGGAGAGCGGTGTGGCTTGGTAGGGAAAAAGGCATCTGGTTGGGTCAAGCCTTCCGCGTTGGGTCAAGCCCTTTGGCCATCTTTTGCCACACGAGGCCAGCTCCCAAAAGACTCCTGAGTTAATGTTCACTGTTGCTGGTAAACTAGAAGCTACGAAAGGCCAGGGCTCAATAGTAAAGCAGCAGTTTTGCACCCGGGTCTTGAGTTCAATCCTCCCCCCCCCCGCCCAAAAATATTGTATATAAACAAAGAGCTAACCCCACTCCCTTCTAGCCCTGATGATGTCACCAAGTTGGGTGATGAAATGTCTGCAAGAAAACAACCAAGCTCAGAAAACACTGAGGACCCCCAAATCCTCCTCCTCCTCCTCCTCCACCACCACTCCTCCTCCTCCCTGCAAGCCCCATTCTTTTCCAGCACTGATAATGTTACCTAGCTGGGTCATGAAATGTCTGCAAGAAAGCAACCAAGTACAGAGAGCAACAAAGAACCCACAGCTGCCCTCTTCTTCCTCTTCCTCTTCCTCCTTTTCCTCCTCCTCCTCCTCCTCCTCCTCCTCCTCCTCCTCCTCCTCCTCCTCCTCACCATACCACACTTCCTTCTAGCACTGATGATGTTACCTACTTGGGTCATGAAACATCTGCACTAAGCTCAGAGAACACCAGAGACCCTACACTCCTCCTCTTTCTCCTCCTCCTCTTCCTCCTCTTCATCTTTCTCCTCCTCCACCACCTCCTTCTCCTCTTCCTCTTCTTTTTCCTCCTCCTCCTCCTCCTCTTCCACAAAGCCCATTCCCTTCTAGTACTGACGTTGTTACCTAGTGGGGTGATGAAACGTCATCAAGAAAACAGCCAAGCTCAGAGAGTGCCAAGGACCCCACAGTTCAGTCCTGAGCTACAAATATCCTATTAGATCTATTTCCCTTCAGGAGCAAAATATACTTCTGGATCAGAAAGGCCATGGGATCTTTGCTTCCTCCATCATGAGGGATGCCACAATCACTCAGGGAAGTACATGTTACTCTGTGGATACAAAGATGGAAGATTTTGGGGCTGCTTTAGACCTATAAAACTCCAGAAGACAGCCTGATGTGCTACGGTTCCCGTTGTACACGACTTAGCAACTAGCAAATAGACCCATTAAACAATCCTTACAGGATTGTTCTTGGATTCAAGCTTTTCCTCCTATATTTTTTCACATATTAGCCCTCTTCAAGGGCTTACATTACCATCATTATGCACGCTCCGTCTCTGAATAAGAAACGCAGCCGGCAATTTTTCAACCACGATAATCACGAGCATCTCCCCGTAACGCAAAGAAAAGGCCCGGAAAGGTGTCGCAAAAAAAAACACAAACACTTTTCTCTTATTTAAAATCGCACAGAGCCTGGAGATGCCGAAGCCAAGAAAATAAACCCTTGACACCATCTGGGTAGGAGACAATGTATTCCGTGCACAGTGTTTCTGGGAAATGGGTGTGCAGGGGGCATGGCTCGCCAGCATTGTGCAAAAGCATGTCCCACCAGCGCTAATGAAATTCATCTCCATTCATTCATCTCCAAGAGGGCAGAACAGCCATCGGATCAGAGCTGAAGCCAGTTGGAAAATGCAGGATTGCCATGCTAGGGTGGCAAGGAATCCATCTTTGACAGCTCCACATGTGTTCCTTCTCCTGCAATTTCCATATTTTACCTGCCTTTTTGTTTTCTTCCTTCCTCCAAGAAAAATCCGCAGGAAGGAAGGAAGGAAGGAGGGAAGGAAGAAAGGAAAGAAGGAAGGAGGGAAGGAAGAAAGGAAGGGGGGAAGGAAGGAAGGAAAGAAGGAAGGAGGGAAGGAAGGAAGGAAGGAAGGGAAGGCAGAAAGAAGAAAAGAAAGAGAGAGAGAGAAGGAAAGAAGGAAAGGGAAGGAAAGGGAAGGGAAGAGAAAGGAAAGGAAAGGAAGGGAGAAAGAAAATAAAGGAAGAAGGGAAGGGAAACAAAGAAAGAAAGGAAGAGGAAGGAAAGGAAGGAAGGAAGTGGAAAGGAAAGGAAAAAGAAAATAAAAGAAGGAAGGAAGGGAAAGGAGACAGGAAATGAAGAAAGGAAAGAAAGAAAAGAGAAGAAAAGAAAAGAACGCAAACAAAGCTGGGTTGTGTCCTTCTCACAAATGTATTTTATCACAAAGTACACATTTCCAGATCTCCCTGAACCTAAAACCCATGCATAAATATATGCACTGTGGTGTGTTCCAGGAGATGAACCAGCCAGATTGGGAAGTCTGGAGCATTTGAAGTATGCACATTAAGGAGAACGATGCAAGGAGAAAAAAAAAAATGTGATTAGTTGGAGATGGGTGTGTGTGTGTGTAAAGGGTACCTTGCAAAAAGTGAACACGCTACCAAAAATACCTCGATTAGAAATCTGCACGCAGAAGGCTATTTGGCTTTTGTGCCATTCTTTTTACTCTGCAGACAACATTACTCTGCAAAAGGAAGGAAACAAGGAACAACCGAGGGAACCATCATCCCCTCCAATACTCAATGGGCAAAACTGTCTCCTGATTTGCTCTTCACTTTGAGGTTCCAGCAACAGAGGGAGAGCTACACACTTGCATTCAGAAGAACACACGATAGACCAGCTTATCCACTTGCCCGGTCAGAATAGAGCTGGGACCTCAGAGGTCCTCTAGTCCAGCCCCTTGTTCAAGCAGGAGAACCTATACCATTCCAGACAAGTGACTGTCCAGTCTCTTCTTATAAAATCTCCAGTGATGGAGCACCCACAACTTCTGGTGGCAAGCTGTTCCACTGATGAATTGTTCTCCCTGTCAGGAAATTTCTCCTTAATTCCAGGTTGCTTCTCTCTTTGATTAGTTTCCAACCATTGCTTCTTATCCTGCCTTCTGGTGCTTTGGAGGATAAATTGACCCCCTCCTCTTTGTGGCAGCCCCTCAAATACTGGAATACTGTATTTGACACTTTCCTGAGAACAATTAATCAGTGGAACTACTTGCCTCCAGAAGACCCCTGAGGTATCTTCCAGCCTTTGGATTTTATGTTTATAGTTAATCCTCGCAACTTATGTGCTGAAATCACCTGAGACGGAATCCGAGGCAGAAATTTGTAGGTTGCAAATACTCCATTTCTGGCTGACGCTGATTTGAGTGTGTTTTAAGTGTCGGTATGAAACACCCGTTTTCATTCTCTGTAATTAACCTACTCCAACTTTCTTCTTTCTTTTTTTTTATTGCCTGTTACACTTCTGCTGAATCTGAATATTGTTTGAGGAAAAGCAACTTTTCTAAATTGCAGGTTTAATTAAAAAAATCTTTCAGGAGAACCTTGCCAATCCTATCGGCGTTTTGTCATCTCAAATATTGCTGTCTTGTTCTCCAGAATTACAACATTTATGAACCTATCTAGGTTAATACCTAACTAGGTCAGCTAAAGACCTAATTACTGAATTTGCATAATAGGTAAAACTTGGTTAACATAAAAATGGGTTATTATTTTTCCGGCTTATAGTGTGATGTGGAAATTCAGTCTCTTCAGCTAGTTCAAGAGTTCGCATGCAGCCTTCGAATGTAATTCTTAAGTGAGTCACCCCTGAGTTTATGACCTAGTTTGCCATGATTGTTAAGCAAATCACTGATTGTTGTTAAGTAAATCACCTGGGCATTCAGCGGATCTGGCTTCCCCTGTTGACTTTGCTCGTCGGAAGCTGAAAACGGAGATCACGTGACTCTGGAATGTGGCAATCATTGTGAGCGCCTGTTGCTTCTCAAGTGGTCATGTGACCTGTGGGGCTGCCGTAAATGACTTCTTTTCCCATGCCTTTGTAACTTAGAACTGTTGCTAAACCAACGGCTGTTAAGTCAGATTTGAACAGACTGACAAACCTGAACACTGGGCGCTATCTAACAAAATGAAATTCAAGGGTGAAAAAAGTAAGGTGACATTTAGGCAAGAAAAACCAAATGCACAGGTACAGTATGGGTGGTACCTTGCTCAGTAGTAGCAACGGTGAGAGGGATCTTGGACTCCTAGTGGACAATCCCTTAAAGATGAGCCAGCCCTGTGCTGCAGCTGCCAAAAAGGCCAACACAGTGCTGGGCTGCATTAACAGAGGGATAGAATCAAGATCAGGTGAAGTGTTAATACCACTTTACAATGCCTTGGTAAGGCCACACTTGGAATACGGCATCCGGTTTTGGTCACCACAATGTAAAAAAGATGCTGAGATTCTGGAAAGAGTGCAGAGAAGAGCAACAAAGATGATCAGGGCACTGGAGGCTAAAACATATAAGGAATGGTTGCTGGAATTGGGTGTGTCTAGTTTAATGAAGAGAAGGACGAGGGGGGACATGATAGCAGTCTTCCAATATCTCAGGGGCTGCCCCAAAGAAGAGGGAGTCAAGCTATTCTCCAAAGCACCCAGAAGCAGGACAAGAAGCAATGGATGGAAATTAACCAAGGAGAGATTCAACCTAGAAATAAGGAGAATTTTTTCTGACAGTGAGAACAATCAACCAATGGAACAGAAGTTGCTTTCAGAAGTTGTGGGAGCTTCATCACTGGAAGCGTTCAAGAAGAGACTGGATAGCTATCTTCAGAAGCGGTGTAGGGTCTCCTGCTTGTCAGGGGGTTGGACTAAATGACCCACAAGGTCTCTTTCTATTCTATTCTATTCTATTCTATTCTATTCTATTCTATTCTATTCTATTCTATTCTATTCTATTCTATTCTATTCTATTCTATTCTATTCTATTCCATTTCAAACCACACAGATGTATGGGTAATGGCTGCTTCCTTGCATTTTACCTGCCAAAAATTTCATTCCATCCAGGAGATTTAAAATATAATTTCCCAAACTGAGGCATGCATGCCAGTACTTTTCGATTCCTTTGCTATTTACGTCGCTCGGTGAATTTCAAAACGGATGTCTGTAATTTTTTTTCCACCCGCTGCAATCTCCATCAGTATGAAATGGGTTACTATACATTACAAGTCCTTGTTATGCACCACTGAATCTTAGCATTGATTAAAAGACTGCACAAAAAAAAAAAAAAGATTCTTGGTGCAATCACATGACGATGTTACGTCCCGATGCCTTTCTTTTTTTTTTCCACATTGGGATTTAATCCATGCACGGGTGTACTCGTGCATGTCAGCAAATTGTGAAGCTGGGAGAAGGGAAGGGAGGTGCATTAAAAAGCGAGGCAAATTGTGCATGGTTCAAAAGTGTGAACTCGGGCAGAAATCTGCCTGATTACTATGGAATCAATACGGAGCTATTTTGAAGCACAGTGCTTGGGGGTGGGGAATATAAGTAAAGGGCCTTAAGTATCCTTAATGAAGAATTTGCATGAATATCATGTTGAAATGGAGAAGGGTTTATAGAGGCTGGAAGACCTCGTGGAGAAGGTGGTCACCTAGAGCAGAAGCCAATTGTTGGGACCTCGGAAACTGTAATTTGGATTTTAGTCTATCCCAGCCTGGCCCCTTCCAGAAATGGTAGGAAAGGCTCTTCATGAGTCCTAAAAATGTCAAAAAGTGGAATCCTGATCGATCTAGAAGTTGGAAGGAAACTGTTGAGACACTAGAAAGAATATAGAGAAGAGCAACAAAGAGGATTAGGGGACTGGAGGCTAAAACATATAAGGAATGGTTGCTGGAATTGGGTATGTCCAGTTTAATGAAGAGAAGGACGAGGGGGGACATGATAGCAGACTTCCAGTATCTCAGGGGCTGCCCTAAAGAAGAGGGAGTCAAGCTATTCTCCAAAGCGCCTGAAGGCAGGACAAGAAGCAACGGATGGAAACTCATCAAGGAGAGAAGCAACCTGGAACTAAGGAGAAACTTCCTGACAGTGAGAACAATTAACCAGTGGAACAACCTGCCTCCAGAAGCTATGGATGCTCCAACACTGGAAGTTTTAAAGAAGAGACTGGACGGCCATTTCTCTGAAATGGTATAGGGTTTCCTGCCTGAGCAGGGGGTTGGACTAGAAGACCTCCAAGGTCCCTTCCAACTTTATTATTATTATTCTGCAGTGGACCTGCAGAAGAAGCGATTCTTCAGACCAGCAAAAGCTAAGTCGCATCAGAGATCAAGCCTGCCCTGGACACACAAATGGAAATAAGGTAGTTGAAAAATTCATACAACAGGATGCTTTGGGGGCCATCAGAAACCTCACTCTTGTGTGCATTCACACCACGCAAAGTTGCCTAGCACGCATTTCAGCTGACCCAAACACCTTGATGATATTTATTTTGCAGAGAGAAGAAGACTCCAACTTTCTGTTTGATGTTCTTTTCGGAAGGATTGTTCGGGCCCGAGTGTTGCTCTTTAGGCCATAGCAACCAAATAGTAATACACAGATGGTTAAGAAGTCCCTCCACCCATGGGAAAATGAGGTGTAATTTATGCCACAAACAACCAACAGGAGCGCAACAATGGCTGACAAAGGATTCCTTTGTCCTTCCTGACTTTTTAAAGGGTTTTTTTTTCTTCCCCCACAGAGCTGCTAATAAAGGAGAGTGAAAATCTCAGCTAAAATATTTAGCCCTAGTGATGGATACCCTTGGATTGCTTATTTATGGGCGAGCCAAAATGCTGAAAGGATTGAGATGAGGAGACAGGCCTGGGGGTTACTGTGGAGGGGATTGTATTCTTGAGAATAAGGGATTCAAAGGGTTGGCTTCTAACTCCTTGGCAATCTTCCTTCCTTCCTTCCTTCCTTCCTTCCTTCCTTCCTTCCTTCCATGTTTTCCATATCCTCCTCCTTTATCTCCTTCCTTCTTTCCTCTTCCTTCTCCTTCCTTCCTAAGATATTTTCCATTTTCTCTTCCTCTTTCTTCCTCTTTCTTCCTTTCTTTACTTCCTTCCTTCCTTCCTTACTTAATCCACACCTGATATTTTCCATATCCTCCTTCTTCTTCCCTTCCTTCCTTCTTTTCCATATCCTCTTTCTCTTTCTTTCTCTCCTTCCTTCCTTTCCTTGCTACATTCCTTCCTTCCTTAATCCACACCTAAGATATTTTCCATATCCTTTATCTCCTTCCTTCTTTCCTCTTCCTTCTCCTTCCTTCCTAAGATATTTTCCATTTTCTCTTCCTCTTCCTCTTTCTTTCTCTTCCTTCCTTTCCTTCCTTCCTTAATCCACACTTAAGATATTTTCCATATCCTTCTTCATCTCCTTCCTTCCCCTTCCTTCCTTCCTTCCTTCCTTCCTTCCTTCCTTCCTTCCCTCCCTCCCTCCTTCCTTCCTTAATCCACACCTAAGATATTTTCCGTATCCTCCTTCTCCTTCCCTTCCTTCCCTTCCTTCCCTTGGTAGAAGTGCGGGTTTTCTCCAGGGCCTGGAGAGGCTGAACCTGACCCCTCTCGTTATGATTATTTATTTCCTGCTAACTGCCTTGTTTACACAAAACACCACCAATGCAAATCAACGTGAAGAAGTGGTAGAACCAGCGAGGTGTGCAGCCTCAA